>NC_079218.1:2987684-3213393 GCF_029633865.1 Lampris incognitus
GATGATCCGCTGTGGCGCCCCCTAACGGGAGCAGCCATAAGAAGAACCTCAGTGTGATTCACACCCATTCACAGACAAGAATAAAGATTGTGCATGCAAAGAAAATCCCCAAATCAGTTACAGTTTGCTCTAATATATGTCTCCAATGCAATGCCCTTTTTGTGCATTTCAGTTTGAATATATTTGAATAAATATATTTGAACCAGAAAGATCTGCACCAAGCACTTCCTTCCATCTGAGTGGAAAGAAATATCGGAGGGGATTTATATGAAGGTGTAGTGTGCATCGTAAATTGTAGTTTTGATACAATAATGTGAAACATCTACGTAGTCCCTAAGATTATTCGCTTTGGTGTCTTGATGCGTGCTCAATAATGCAGGTAAGAAAATCAAAGAGGGTTTATCAGTTCATCTGGATACAGTGTTTATTGACAGGATTATCTGTCAGTCAACGTTGTATCCAGGTGAACTGATTCAGCCTTCTCTGATATTCACTTTGATGTTTCGTTTGGATTTAGGTTTCCACAATCCTCAAATTTTGTTCAAAATTTTAAATGAATAACATATTACCAAGAATGCAATACATAGTTGTATTATCATGTATGGTTAATGTATGCAGTAAATACATCTTAGCGAGCATATACTTAAGATAAGGCCTGATGTGCCACATTGAGTAATACATTGCTCTGTAAGGACTGAGTGTGAGTCTAGTTCCTGAGGAGTCAGGGGCCCCACAGAGACCACCCATGCTTAAAATGTATGGAGTCACGGTAGGAAGCTTGGGATGAGAGTGTTCGAAAAATTGTACATGAATAAGCCCAATGTTCCTGCTATCAAGTCACTCCATTTCACTCTACTGAGAGGGTCGTTAAAATGGGCTCTTAAATTGCACCCTCTAAATGTAATAATATAATACAATATGCCGAAGCTGATTAAAATAAAAGGTTTGCAGGCTGCTATAGGATTAAATGATATGATACCAAATGTAAACCAGAACATTTGGAAAATTAGAATAAGTGGGGGGGGGGATTACATCTTGTCACGGAAATTTGCCGAACACCTGTGATTATTTTGTCTTTCATAAGTTATTTTGAATTGTCATGCAAGTCGTTTGCCTTGAAATAGAGACAAGAGTTGATGGGAAAATACATTTTGCTCAAGGCTTTAATAGGGGAAAAATCTAAAGTGTACTTTTCTATACATGCAGATGTTTTAGTGACAGTTAAGCTTACATGGTGACATGCCACAGTGTGCATTCTGCAACTAAAGTGACTATAAATCACTTTGGTTTTGAAGTGTTTTTCAAACTTTCACTTTGGCCAAACCACTGGGAATGAGTCTGTTGTCCTTCAGGAGTTTGGGGAGAAAGTGATGCAACCTCTCAACTCAACTGGCTGTGGAGCAAGAGATATATATAGTATATATATATATATATATATATATATATATATATATGGAATATTTTGCTTCCCACTTGCAGACACGGCCAATCGACCCTGTGCATAACTGTAGTCCACTGACTTCCGGTTTCTACTGCAGCGGTCATACCAGTTTCCTGTTTGTTGGCGTGTGCTGTTGACAATGGCATATTTTTCGCAATGCCTGCAAGATTCACCATGGATAAATGTCAACCACATGCACACAACTGTCGACAAACTTTCACCTGCACCTACCAGCACAGGGGTGAAAAGTTTCAAGTTGTACATATCAAGTTATGTCCACAATTATGAGGGTGACCCTCATAATTGTGGACGTAACTTGATGTAACATAAGTTATGAGGGTGAGTATCCTCACCCTCATAACTGTGGACATAACTTGATATGTACAACTTGAAACTTTTCACCCCTGTGCTGGTACATGCAGGTGAAAGTTTGTCGAAAGTTGTGTGCATGTGGTTGACATTTATCCATGGTAAATCTTGCAGGCATCACGAAAAATATGCCATTGTCAACAGCACACGCCAACAAACAGGAAACTAGTATGACCGCTGCAGTAGAAACCGGAAGTCAGTGGACTACAGTTATGCACAGGGTTGATTGTGTCTGTAGGGACGCCTGACCAAGCCGGAGGCAACTCAGGGATTCGACCTGGTGATCCCCGTGTTGGTAGGCAACAGAATAGACTGCTACGCTACCAGGAAGCCCTCCCCCTTTATATTTATCTCTGGTTGATATTCACTACATTTCAGATAATACAAGATGTTTAGCAACCTATGGTATACTGAAGCAACACAGTATGTATTTTCAACTCACAATATAATCCTAATACATTGATATTTGAGCATATTAGCCAGATTATGAGTGGGTGGAGTGAAAATAGGAAAAAAACATTTTTTTGGTCTTTTTTTTTTTTTGGCTATAAATGCTACTGCAAGAGTGAACCAGAGAATATCGCGCTGATCTTGGCTTGTACTGGCTTACCTTACAACTATGGATTGATTTTAACATGCTATCGATGACTTATGAAGTTTGCTGAGGACTGGCCCTGGAAAACATATCGGACCTGTTAACACACCGTATGATCCCTGGATGCAGCCTGAGGTTCCCAAGGCACGCTGTTCCCCCGTCCCAAGGTCTCGATTCATAACCGGAGGCTATGGTGCTTTTAGAGCCCCAGACTTTAGAAAGCCCTTCACAGGTAGTCCAGCTCAGGCAAGCAAAGCCTGTTATCTTTTAGAAGAATCTAAAAACTCAAGTCTTATAGTCTGAACTATTTTGTAAGCCTCTTGTGTTTAATGTCCTGTCCTATTCTATTGTAGACCTGATCTGTTTTACTGTTCTATGTTTAACGGTACTATCAGTACAATTTTGACTACTGTAGCAAAAAAAACAAACAAAAAACAACCTATCATTATGTATAGGAGGGGTTGGAGAGAATTGTCCATCTTTGCCAATTGCAAAATGATAGTAACTTTGCCAAGTGCTGAGATTGGTGACTTTTAAAACCTGCGTTCCAGCCCAGCATCTTTATTTTGAAAGCCAGCGTTGTTCCACATAATTACTGGTCCTCACACATTCATCTCACTTTCTGAGATGAGGGCCGGCTTTGCAACACAAACCTAAAGCATCTAATAAGCATTTTCATATATATATATATATTCTTTGTAACTACAAGTAAAATGTCTTTATTATTCTCCCCCCCCCCATTAGATGATACACATGTGACATTTATTAGATGTTGTATTGTTTATATTTTAACTGCCTGCCCTTCCAACTGTACCCCAACACCACCCCACGATATGATATACATAAAATCTGGATTGTTTTGCTCCTTATTTGTTGAGCACTTTCCCTACCGTTGAGTGTTTCTTTATACAAAGTCTATGTACTATATATATAGTAAATGGCACTACAAAAGTAGAATAAATGTCGCTTTTGAGCGGTGGGGGGGGGGGACTTTGCAACAATGAAGGCATAAAAAGCGATGCTGAGCTGGCCATGCTACTGCCGTGTAGTTAAGCAGCACTGTCATTAAATATGTAGGCATATGTGATGAGATATTCTAGTGTTTTATATTTTGATTACCTGTTCCCTTGCCATTACTCTTGGATTTCTTTCTGCTCGCTTGCAAAATTGCGAGATGTTATTAGCATTATTTCTGTTACTTGTGGGACAAGGATGCCCAAAGGGACATTTGCTGATATAGTTATGATTCCTAGTGATTGCTGTGCTAGCAGATGTACACAAGCGAGAGAAAAAATACTGACTGCACCTTTAAAGCTCCATTGCATTTTACTTGTTTGTTGTTTTGGAAAACTTTATTTGACAGTGGTTTGAAAAGTTTACCATATAAATAAAGTTTATCATTATTGTCTTCATCATTATTTATTATTATTATTATCCATCCATCCATCCATCCATCCATCCATCCGTTATCCAAAACCGCTTATCCTGCTCTCAGGTTCGTGGGATGCTGGAGCCTATCCCAGCAGTCGTTGGGCGGTAGGCGGGGAGACACCCTGGACAGGCTGTATTATTGTTATTATTATTATTGTTATTGTTAACAATTTCATTTTATTCCAGTCCCAAATCGCCTTCATGAAATGTGAACTGTATTAGTTTTCACTCCCCACTGATGTCAGGGCAGCGGAGTCGCTGCCCATCTTTCGGTGCAGGTTGAAAACTCCCCTCTTCAGGAACTACTACCCTGTTACTTGCTCTTAGCACTTATTGTATTCACTCATTAAAAAAAGAATCTCTTTCTTACGCTTTTACTTTAGCACCGGTTTTGCTCTGAGATGCTTGTTTAGAGAGAAGATGCACTTATGACCCCTGATGACTAGTAGTTCTCCTGATTTCCTACGTTAAATGATGCACTTATTGTAAGTTGCTTTGGATAAAAGCGTCGGCTAAATGACTGGAATGTCATGTAATGAAGAAAATGCTCCGGTTTTAGTTCTTCTTCTTTTCATTCATCTATAATTTTCAGCATGTGTTCCATTGGTAAAGCTGGACCCTTGTTCTATGGTATTTAGCACATGCTGTAAGTTGATGATCATTTTCAGATGGCCAGTAACAAGAATTTATTTTCATCCCGTTTCTCATGGGCACCCTTTCATTAAAAAGACCTATAAACAGTGGTAGTATCTTGCAGAGGATGAAGTCAGAATGGAGTATTTGGAGCAGATTATCCTCTGCCGAGCAGCGGTTCACCTCACTTACCTTGGAGAGCTCACATATTTGATTCTGTTGTGGGAGCGGAGCAGAAATTGGACTCATCTTTTAATGCACCAGGCAGGTTATAGTAGGCCAGGTAGAATAGGAATTTTGCTGTTTCCCATTATTTCAAATTCTATTTCCTGTTTCTCGAGAGGCAGCGTATCAGTGCTACACAGTGTACTGGCGAGCTTATGGAGCGGCAGCAGAGTTCATCTCGGGAAAGGAACGGGTTCATTATAGGCCAGAATGCATTTGCTGGCATATTTTGCCTTGAATGTGCAGCATGCACTTGAACCAAAGGTGCAGCCTTCACACTCTTGTGTATTTAACAGCTTGTGTTCATAATTTGGCTTTGGTGTTTTCATGCCAACTGTTTCCTTCAGGTGTCAGTTTACCAAAACTTTTTGATGGTCGGAAGTCCAATATGATTGTGCATTTATGCACGAGAAATGAATTGCTTTAAAACAAGCTGTCGGCTTTAACATTTTGATTGAAGCCGAGACATATGGAGGTTTTCACACTTAGAAGTGATGTGTTAATAATTGATGCGTCGTAGGTTTTAAGCCAGCAAGGCTAAATACCTCTCTCAGTGCTCCCATTATGCAATGTGAGTCACCGTTTTTGCATGCTGGGCTTGCAGCAAGGTGTGTCTCCTCAGATCCAGTCCACAGTCTGAGAGTCTGTCAATGTCAGCCGAGAAAGAGCACGTCTCTGATGGCTGTACCTGTCCATCATCGTGGGTATGTGCATGTGTATGAAAGAGAGAGAGGGAAAGAGACGGAGAGAGAGCAAGAGAGAGAAAGACGGAGACACAGAGAGAGAGAGAGAGAGAAATAGTGTCAAGAGATATTAAGAAAGAGAGAAGAAAGGGGAAAAGAAAAGATGGGAAAAGAAAGAGACCCTGAAAAGATGGGAGTTTTAAATTGCAGTTGATTTTTTTCCCTTCCTTTCGTGGTGCGGCCACACCGAGATGCTATTTATAGATCCTAAGGTCGTCCTGCTTTCAAAAACAGCAAATTGTGGTTTAACATAATGTCAGTGATGCCGTCTTGTAATAGCAACATGTGATCAGACGCCTGGTTTGCCTGACCAGTTTGTCATTTCCTTCAAGTCGGTGAAATTTGTAGCAGGTGGGTGTTTTTGTGCCCCCCCCTCCCTTTTTAAGAGCGTTTTAATTTCAATCAATCAAGCATGAGGACAGACTCTCTTTGCCTCCGAAAGAACCGGCAGTGTTATTTTCACTTTTATTCCCTTATTGTTCAGTTCTTTTCAGGGCGTACGCTTCGTGAGACATCAACGAAAACGTTTTAAAAGAATGCCGGTAAATATGGACGCCAGCGGTTTGTTTGTTTGTTTGTGGCTGCACACATTTCTTACCTTTCTCTTCCCACTTACCACCAACGGGCTGTTTTTGGCCTCAGGATGGACAGCAAGTGGATGTGTTTCTGTCGCCCTCGAGGCTAATTAAGGCATGTTGAGACTCCGAGCATTGATTATCACATTATCAGCAAACTTCTAACACTCATTAGACACTGTTAGGAAAGGGCCTACTTCTGTTGCAGACGATGCCTCGCAAGATACACGTCTGGCAGATGTGTGAGTGGATGTCTGATTCTATTTTGAGAAAGAAAATAAGATTTGCCTGTGATGGTGCTTATGGAGGCCTGGCAGAGCACATGTCCTGCCTTTCTTTTCCACCATCAGGTTTATCTTACCGTGTCAAACATTTTTTTCTCCACGGGGTGGTTTTGATGACGTTTTGCTAACACATAAGCAACAATTTTATTCAGTAAGCAAAAGAAAAAAAGAAAAATGGGTGCTGAAGTCTCCTTGTAGGATTTGACTCGAAGGCTGGACTGGTGGCCGGGCTGCCTACTCACCTAAACTCAGCAGATATTGCCCCAGATGTGCAAGTTGCACTGCGTGCTTTCCATGATGCCTCCATTTTGCAGACGCCGCAGCCTCTCCCATCACAGGAGTCAGCCAAGGGCAGGACAGCCTATGAGGGCCAACACACACACCGGGGCAGAGACAGAGTGGCTAGCAAATGACTCGGGTCCAGTGCTGCCGCCTGTAGCACACACCGGAGATGCGAGCTGACACCCGTTAAATATGAAGGTTGCTGTATTTAGCATTGCTCTGCAAAAACCCTGTTTCCCAGCGAAAATGCCAGCGTCTGTAGGCGAGTCGGCGCCTGGGAACTCGCCGCTTGTCAAGTGGACGCAGGCCGACTCGAGGCTAGACGCCGCCAGTGTGGAGGATTTATATTGAAATTAATACAAATGTGTGGTGGCTATAAGGTTTCCTCTGTCTCCAAATGGTCCTTCGAGCTTCCATCAGGGAGTTGGAGAAGGAAGGGCATGAAAAAACATCCTCTTCACCTTCAGTGAGGCACAATTGTGAATAAATAAAACCAAACACAGCAACTCTGACTATAGGAACAAAAGATTGATAAATGTTGATAAAGTATACACTGATATATTTATACACCCATGTCCACATATGCAGAAATGCGCTGTGCTTTTCTCTAAGACATCTTACGATAGCTTCTTTTTCTACGTTGAAGTTGAAGCAAAGAGACGTGCATAGTGTAAGTGTGGTATATCATCTGGCTCAAACAGCACACTGAAAAAACACACAAGTGGGGGGCATCACACATTTATCTTGTAAAACTTGTCAAGGCCCATTATTATATTTATGTATTCTAAGCCATCCTGATAACAGTCCACTCAAAGCATTACGGGAGAGGATCATCAAGCAGATATCAGAGCTGTCCTGCAATGTTCCCTATTCCCGTCCCTTCAGCACAGACTCTATTCCAACACAGGAAAATAAAAACACAGTAAATCGCTGCTTTCAGTCTGTGCTGCTGCTGCGGCTGCTACGATCGCAGGACACCTCGAGTCTTGAGGGACCGTAATAGCTTTGCACTGTGTGAACTGTCTGTGTTTAAAGGATTCTAGGTGTTGCTTAACATTTTCATATCTCACAGCAAAACTCTTTTTTTTTCTAATTACCTGTTTATTACCTACTTACTCAGAGAAGCTATATAACACGGCTACAAATGAAGGGGGTATTAAAGGCTGATTTTTCTACAGAGCTCTCTGCGTGATAGCAATTAGTTTGGCTGCGATGGTGGTGAAGCGTGGAATAGGCCTTCAGTGTGAGTCAGGGCCCACACAGTTTCCTTGGCTTGGCAAAAGGCGTAGGTTTGATTTGGGGAGTGGTAAGGACACACTGGCAGGGAAAAGTTTCTCAGCATATCCTCTCGAAAAAAAATATTTTTCTTTTAACACCCCCCCCCCCTTTTTTTTTTCTCCCCAATTGTACTTGGTCAATTACTCCACTGTTCCGAGCCGTCCCGGTCGCTGCTCCACCCCCTCTTCCGATCCGGGGAGGGCTGCAGACTACCACATGCCTCCTGCGACACATGGGGAGTCACCAGCCGCTTCTTTTCACCTGACAGGGCGGTGTTGCCCGACCAAGCCGGAGGTAACACGGGGATTCAAACTGGCGATCCCCGTGTTGGTAGGCAGCAGAATAGACCACTATGCTATCCGGACACCCCAATTTAATTTTTCTTGATTGTATTTTCGCCAATTCTGCACAATATTTCCTGCCTGTGTGGTGCTCCTACACAAAATGCTGGAATATTATTTGCACAAAAGTGCATGAGTCTTGTATAGACAACGGAGTAAAGGTTTAATAGAATCATTACATTATAATGTATATATTTTTTTCTCCATGGTATGTGGAAAAGCATGTTTGTTGAAGTTTGTCATGTGTAACACCCATGTGTAACAGACATGGTGAAAATATTTTATGTAGCCTTGTAATTCCAAGGCCTGTATAGGCAGTAGTGTTTTGTGAAAAAGTAAACGGGGACCTTCAGCATAAGAGAACCCATATGTGATTGGTTAAGCCCATCTTTATTGACACTGTGCAAATGAGACCCTTACATCGAAGCCCCAAGTGTCTTCTTGTTGAGTCAAGAATCTTTCAAGTCCAACAGAAAGTGGCAGTAGAAAGTGAGGCGTTGACAAGCAAAAAAAAAAAAAAATCAATCTTGGAATTTCCACATCACAGGAGCTCTTGAGGTGGTAACTAAACACCCGGAGCATTCGGATGATGAAGATGATGAACACGCGGGTGCCCTAACGGGATTTTCTAATCAGCGCAGGGTTCACTGGCGGGTTTGTGAAATCCGATGGTGTAGTGCTCTGCATACATGTGGCCTTCAGTGGCACATGGTTGCCCAGCACTGCTATGTACGATGTTTATTGTCATCTTTTGCAACACAAGGAACAGAACAACACGGGGACAAAATGAATTGCCTGACAAATTACGCCACAATGACTCAAAAGAGGATCAAAACAAAAACATTAAAAGAAGGCTGAGAGAGCAAAACCCATTGTTTGTTAAAGGGCAGACAGGAGATTGTGGTTCATTTCAACAGTGCCACCAGTAAACATCACAAACAGGTACCCATCAACGTGTGTGTAAACAGGTACCCCTGAACATGTGTGTAAACAGGTACCCCTGAACATGTGTGTAAACAGGTACCCATGAACATGTGTGTAAACAGGTACCCCTGAACATGTGTGTAAACAGGTACCCATGAACATGTGTGTAAACAGGTACCCCTGAACATGTGTGTAAACAGGTACGCCTGAACATGTGTGTAAACAGGTACCCATCAACATGTGTGTAAACAGGTACCCCTGAACATGTGTGTAAACAGGTACCCCTGAACATGTGTGTAAACAGGTACCCCTGAACATGTGTGTAAACAGGTACGCCTGAACATGTGTGTAAACAGGTACCCATCAACATGTGTGTAAAGAGTGTCTGGTAGTTTTACATAAACTGACATACACACCGACAAGCGCAATTTTATATATTTATATATTAATTCCTCCTTTTTCCCCCCAATTGTACTTGGCCAATCACCCCCCTCTTCTGAGCCGTCCCGGTCTCTGCTCCACCCCCTCTGCTGGTCCGGGGAGGGCTGCAGACTACCACATGCCTCCTCCCATACATGTGGAGTCACCAGCCGCTTCTTTTCACCTGACAGTGAGGAGTTTCCCCAGGGGGATGTAGCACGTGGGAGGATCAGGCTGTTCCCCCCAGTCCCCCCACCACCACTACCAGAGGAGGCGCTAGTGCAGCGACCACGACACATACCCACATCCGACTTCCCACCCGCAGACACGACCAATTGTGTCTGAAGGGACGCCCGACCAAGCCAGAGGTAACACGGGGATTCGAACTGGCGATCCCCATGTTGGTAGGCAACGGAATAGGTCACCATGCCACCCGGACGCCCCTACCAAGCACACATTTAAGGTTGGTTGAATTGTAGAGTCTGTCAAGGATTATAATTAAAGCAACAGTCCTGAAGATTTGCATGAAAACAAAAGTTTTGTTTGTGTTATAGCTGCCCAGGTTAAGACAGGACCTGATGCACTAATATCCAGACTGCACATACTTTTGTAGGTGTAATCTTTCTTTTCCGCCTACTGCCACATGTTGGAAAGTCTGTTTCATTTTGACCGGATCCCTGAGAGGGCTTAAACACCAACGCAACACAACTATCACAATACAGATGCTGTCAGCAACTTGAACTAAACATGACACTATTCAGCATCATTCTTTTAAAAATATTAGATATTATTTTGTTTACTGGTATCAAAGTGGACCTGGAGCATCATTATCCGCCAACATGTTGTGATGGCATGCTCAGTAATCCAGGTTAGGAAATCAAATAAAGGTGAATCAGTTCATCTGGACACAGCGTTTCTCGGTAAACCTTGTGCCCTGATGAACTGATTCACCTTTATTTCATTATATAGCTAAGTTTTCATGGCAACTTGTCAACAATATCTATCCACAAAAAGGTAGTTTTTTTTTACATAGTACAGATGAATAGGTTTTTTTTTTAATTTCCAAATGCGGATAAAGAAAATTTGAAAATATTCATGGATGAAAGGCCTTTTGACAATTTTTGAGCCCAGTCTTAAAAAGTACATTCAAAAGCAGATTTGTTAGAGTAAAATATAACTTTATACATATCATTTTTATATGTCTTTTAATATCTTATGAAGGGGTTCAAAAGGATAATATTGGCAATTTAGAAATACAAAATGATGTAGGTTACAGTTATCCTATCCAAAAAATAAACTCATATTTGAATTCCCCATAAAAAAACCCACATAATTTAGACACCCCACATGTTAGGATTTCCTTCAGATTCATGGTGGCACCTGAGTATGACCTGCTCTTGTGTACATGCTTACCCACCGATCAAAGGGGCTTTGCATTCTGTTGAGGTGCGGCGGATTAATATTCCCCCTTTGTGGCTTTGAAAACTGTTCCTCCACAGCGGCCCGTCTGCAGCTTTCATGATCCAAGTGTTGTCAGTGCAAGAACCCATGTTAGTTGGTACAACTTTGGATCAGCCAGGTCGTTTAGCTCTCACCTCTTGTTCTGCTTATTCCACCTGCACTTATATATTTATGAATTGTCTCCCTTTGTAGCAGATCTTTTTTCTTTCTCATCCTCACCATTTATCAAAATGAATAAGAATGGAACTGGAGTGGGCAAACCCAACAAGTTAATCTGAAACATAATCCAAAATTATTTTCCCCATGGAAATCCAGTTGGTGGTGCAACTGAATTCGGCATTTCAGGATTGTCACACGAGCCCTGCCTCATCTCACATGGAAGCTTATGTACCAGCCTCATGACAATTCATTCTCCGCTCTCCTCAGGGGTGTCCTCTTTAGATGCTTCATTATTTCATGCATGGGAGGGCATTTCTCTGTAACAAGTCACACATGAGATGGTCACACTGATCCCTCGAGTCATCATCAGTAAACCCAATGCATGTTTCTGCCTTTGTTTTAAAAAATAGTGTCTAGTAATGATGTCTCCATGGTCATGTGACACGTTGACCTAATGCATGAATCTCTGGATAGAGATTTCCTGCCGAGTACATCACAGTACAGATAAGAATAATTAAAAGCCCTCCTCAGCCACTGTTTTCATCAGATACTGTATCCAATAATTTCAACTTGGCTTCTTCTGAGACTGTAATATTTCCTTAACTGTTTAATTGAAATTTTCTATCTGAAGTGACGTTCTAATTTTTCAGCAATAAAGGTATACTGTGACAGACTGACACACCCATGAATATGAAATGGGTCTTGGTTGAAATAAAACCAGAAATCTAAACCCACCCTTCTCCCGTCCCTCTTCAAACACTTCTGCATGCCCACCTCTTAGAAAGTGACTAGAGAACATTATTTAATATGCTGGTGATTGAAAACCTAGATGCAATATTTACAAAGAGAAAAAAGGACATCCTTCTACCCTAAACTTGAAGTATGTTGATGCTTCAGGGTGGCAGGTCTTACATTTATTATTAATTTGGCTTGGGGCGACCAGACGCCCCTGGTTGCCGGGGACAGTCCCTGGATCGGATGCCTTGTCCCCGACTGGCACTGTCCCCGGGAATGGCCTGGATTGCCCACTTGGATTTTTCTTTAAATTATCATAAAAAAGGCATCCGGGTACCGTAGCGGTCTATTCCGTTGCTTACCAACACAAGGCTTGCCGGTTCGAATCCCTACAGACACAATTGGCCGTGTCTGTGGGTGGGGAGCCGGATGTGGGTATGTGTCTTGGTCGCTGCACTAGCGCCGCCTGTGGTCAGTCGGGGCACCTGTTCAGGAGGGAGGGGGAACTGGGGGGAATAGCGTGATCCTCCCACCCGCTACATCCCCCTGGTGAAACTCCTCACTGTCAGGTGAAAAGAAGCGGCTGGTGACTCCACATGTTTCGGAAGAGACGTGTTAGTCTGCAGCCCTCCCCGGATCAGCAGAGGGGGTGGAGCAGAGACCACGACAGCTCAGAAGCGTGGGGTAATTGGCCAAGTACAACTGGGGAGGAAAAGGGGGGGGTCCAAAAAAATAAAATTATCATAAAGAGAAATTAACAGTCCAATTCATTTATTCTCAATCAAAATTATTTTTAGATTTAGATGAAAGCCACTCTAAGCATGACTCAAATTCTTGTCTCAACTTTCCTGTACACTTGACCAAGTTACAGTCTCACAGAGTCGCTGCATCCAAGAATAGCAATAACATTCTAAAAAATACCATTTTAATGACAAAATGAAAGCAGAATTCAAATTCATTCAACCTGTAACTGAAGTTGAAACTTGGTGGCGATGTGATGATGGCTATATTTTGGGGAGTTAGCTGGTTGTCTTTGGGGGGGGTCACTTTACTTTGGCTGCACATTGGCTACCAGCCCACAGTACAGTAAGATAGCTCGGTTATCCTGAGGCAGTGTAATGGGTGCTAAGTAGCAAGCCAGTGTTGTGCTGGTAGTGAAAAGTGGGCATCAGTAGTGTACACACTCCCCTCACACAGCTGATCAATACACTACCTCATGCTCTCAAAGTTCTTGCTTTATCCAAGACTGTTTGGGAGGAATAACATGGTTTTAGACTGATAATGGACTTCCCTTCAACAGTTTTTGCAATTTGTGCTTCTCCTTCATTGAACTGAAGCTCATGAAGGGGGTCAGGACTTGGTGGAGCGAGCTAATTTATGGTCCCATATTCCAAAAGAAAGCCGAAAAAACAGGCCACAATAACAAACCAAATTGGGAGAGAATTAGACAGAGGGTTACTCCACAAACATAATATCACTACAACCCTACAGGCAAACATAGACAAGATTCAGGTGAAAATCTTACCAAGTATGCATTTAATTTCATATCCCCAAATACTATTCAGGTCTGGCCACAACATGTACCTGCCTGTAATGTGTGAGAGAATCTACTCAGATATACAATTTTCACTGCTCTATAACCATAAATATCTAATAGTTTGTATACATGTATATAAACTAAGGCTGAAAGAGGAAAAAAACTCAGTACAATGCTGAAAAACAATCGTTCAACATTCTACAGACATATTTGGGAGTATGAATCATATATTTGTATGAATAGTAGAGTGTCTATATAATACTGTTTGTGTGTGTGTGTGTGTGTGTGTGTGCATCCGGAAAGTATTCACACCCCTTCACTTTCCCCACATTTTGTTATGTTACAGCCTTATTCCAAAATGGATTAAATTGCTTTTTTTTCTCATCAATCTACACACAATACCCCATAATGACAAAGTGAAAAACGTTTCGTAGAAATTTTTAGCAAATTTATTAAAAATAAAAAACTGAAATATTGCATGTACATAAGTATTCACACCCTTTACTCAGTACTTGGTTGAGGCACCCTTGGCAGCGATTACAGCCTCAAGTCTTCTTGGGTATGAAGCTACAAGCTTGGCACACCTATATTTGGGGTATTTCTCCCATTCTTCTCTGCAGATCCTCTCGAGCTCTGTAAGGTTAGATGAGGAGCGTCGCTGCACAGCTATTTTCAGGTCTTTCCAGAGATGTTCAATGGGGTTCAAGTCTGGGCTCTGGCTGGGCCACTCAAGGACATTCACAGACTTGTCCCGGAGCCACTCCTTTATTGTCTTGGCTGTGTGCTTAGGGTCGTTGTCGTGTTGAAAGGTAAGCCTTCGCCCCAGTCTGAGGTCCTGAGTGCTCTGGAGCAGGTTTTCATCAAGGATCTCTCTGTACTTTGCTCCATTCATCTTTCCCTCGATCCTGACTAGTCTCCCAGTTCCTGCTGCTGAAGAACATCCCCACAGCATGATGCTGCCACCACCATGCTTCACTGTAGGGATGGTATTAGCAAGGTGATGAGAGGTGCCTGGTGGCCTCCAGACGTGACGTTTGGCATTCAGGCCAAAGAGTTCAATCTTGGTTTCATCAGACCAGAGAATCTTGTTTCTCATGGTCCGAGAGTCCTTTAGGTGCTTTCTGGCAAACTCCAAGCGGGCTGTCATGTGCCTTTTACTGAGCAGAGGCTTCCGTCTGGCCACTCTACCATAAAGGCCTGGTTGGTGGAGTGCTGCAGAGATGGTTGTCCTTCTGGAAGGTTCTCCCATCTCCACAGAGGAACGCTGGAGCTCTGTCAGAGTGACCGTCGGGTTCTTGGTCACCTCCCTGACCAAGGGCCTTCTCCCCCGATTGCTCAGTTTGGCTGGGGGTCCAGCTCTAGGAAGAGTCCTGGTGGATCCAAACTTCTTCCATTTACGAATGATGGAGACCACTGTGCTCTTTGGGACCTTCAAAGCTGTAGACATTTTTTTCTACCCATCCCCAGATCGGTGCCTCGATACAATCCTGTCTCGGAGGTCCACAGACAATTCCTTTGACTTCATGGCTTGGTTTCTGCTCTGACATGCACTGTCAACAGTGGGACCTTATATAGACAGGTGTGTGCCTTTCCAAATCATGTCCCATCAATTGAATTTACTACGGGTGGACTCCAATCAAGATGTAGAAACATCTCAAAGATGATCAGTGGAAACAGGATGAACCTGAGCTCAATGTTGAGTGTCATAGCAAAGGGTGTGAATACTTATGTACATGCAATATTTCAGTTTTTTATTTTTCATAAATTTGCAAAAGTTTCTACAAAACCTTTTTCACTTTGTCATTACGGGGTATTGTGTGTAGATTGATGAGGGAAAAAAAGGAATTTAATCCATTTTGGAATAAGGCTGTAACATAACAACATGTGGGGAAAGTGAAGGGGTGTGAATGCTTTCCGGGTGCACTGTGTATGTGTGTGTGTGTGTGTGTGTGTGTGTGTGTGTGTTTGTGTGTGTGTGTATATATATATATACACTGCACTGAGCACTTTGTTAGGAACACCTGTACTCCTACTTATTCATGCAATTATCTAATCCTCCAATCGTGTGGCAGCAGTGCAAAGGAATAAACTCATGCTGATAAGGGTCAGGAGTAAACATCAATGATCAGAGTAGGGAAAACAAAGTGAACTCAGTGACTTCAACTGTGGCGTGATTGTTGGTGCCAGACAGGATGGTTTAAATATTTCTGTAACTGCTGATCTCTTGGGATTTTCACACACAACAGTCTCTAGTTTATCCAGAATGGTGTCAAGAAAAAAAAAATCCAGCGACAGGCAGTTCTGCGGATGGAAATGTCTTGTTAATGAGAGAGGTCAACGGAGAATGGCCAGACTGGTTTGAGCTAACAGAAAGGCTACGGTAACTCAGATAGCCACTCTGTACAATTGTGGTGAGCAGAAATGCATCTCAGAATGCACAACACGTCAAACCTTGAGGCGTATGGGCTACAGCAGCAGAAGACCACATCGGTTTCCACTTCTGTCAGTCAAGAATACACCCTATGCATTGCCTTTGTTCACTGCCTGTTGACACCTATGTCCTATCAGACCAGAACCTAGTTTTTTGGCACTTACTTGCATTGTCGCCTCCTGACTAGATCCTTGCTTGTGTTGTATTAACTGTCAGATGTGCGTTGCTTTGGATAAAAGTGTCTGCTAAATGAAACTGTACCATTGTAAGAACAGAAAGCTGAGGCTGCAGTGGGCACAGGCACACCAACACAGGACAGTTGAAGAATGGAAAAACGTAGCCAGGTCTGATGAATCTCCATTTCTGCTGAGGCACACAGAAGATAAGAAGAAGATACGAAGGTGCTATATTGTCACTGTATATACATACAATGGTATTCATTCTCAGCATTCAACCCATCCTCTATACACGCACTAGAAACAGTGGGCAGCCATGTACACTAGGAGCAATGGGAAGCCACAGTGCAGCACCCGGGGACCAACTCCAGTTCTTTGTCATCGCCTTGGTCAGGGCACAGGCAAGAGCATTAACCTTAACATGCATGTCTTTGATGCATGATGGTAGGGTCAGAATTTGGTGCCGACAGCATGAAACCATGGACCCAACCTGCATTGTGTCAACAGTCCAGGCTGGTGATGGTGGTGTAATGGTGTGGGGAATGTTTTCACGGCACACCTTGGGCCTGTTAATATACCAGTCAATTATCGCTTGAATACCACAGCCTATTAGAGTATTGTTGCTGACCATGTGCATCCCTTCATGGCCACAATTTACCCATCTTCTAGTGGCTACTTCCAGCATGGTAATGCATCATGTCACAAAACAAAAGGCCAGTGTCCTTCCCAGTCACTGGACCTGAATCCAATTGGACACCTTTGGTGGTAGAACGGGAGATTCACAGCATAAATGTGCAGCTGGCAAATCTGCAGAATTTGTGCCATGCAATCATGTCAACATGGACCAGAATCTCAAATGAATGTTTCCAACAGCTTGTGGATTCCATGCCACAAAGAATTGAGGCTGTTTTGAGAACAAAGGACGAACCTACCCACTATTAGTGTAGTGTTCCTAATAAAGTGCTCAAGAATATGGGTGGGAGAATGGATTGGGATATGCTTGATTGGTTGAAATTAAAATGCTCCTTAAAAAAAAAGGAAGGGAAAAAAAATGCCCACCTGCTACAAATTTCACCGACTTGAAGGAATTCACAAACTGTTCAGGCAAATGAGGATTCTGATCACGTTTTGAAATTATAAGACTGTGTGCCATTGATATATTTTAAACAACAATTTCCTGTTTTTGAAAACCGGACAACCTTAGTATCTATAAATAGCATCTAAGTATGGCCGCACTAAGAAAGGAAGGAAAAAATAAACTAATTTAAAACTCCCCTTTCCCCTTTCTTCTCTCTCTCTGTTAATATCGCTTGACACTGTCTATTTCTCTCTCTCTCTCTTTCTACTGCTCTCTCTCTGGTCTCACATAGCTGGTCTCACTACCATCTTGTAAACCTTCCCTTTAACTCTTGCTGGTACCCTTCTGTCACAAATAACTCCAGACACTTCTCCACCCACTCCACCCTGCCTGCACTCTCTTCTTCACCTCTCTCCTGCACTCCCCATTACTTTGAACAGTTGACTCCAAGTATTTGAACTCATTCACCTCTACTCCTTGCATTCTCACCATTCCGCTGTCCTCCCTCTCATACACGCATAGGTATTCTGTCTTGCTCCTACTGACTTTCATTCCTCCTCTCTCCAGTGCATACCTCCACCTCTCCAGGCTCTCCTCAACCTGCACTCTACTCTCACTAAAGATCACAATGTCATCCACGAACATCATAGTCCACGGAGGCTCCTGCCTGATCTTGTCCATCAACCTGTCCATCACCACTGCAAACAAGAAAGGGCTCAGAGCCGATGCTTGATGTAATCCCACCTCCACCTTGAATCCATCTGTCATTCCAACCACACACCTCACCACTCTCACACTGCCCTCATACATATCCTGCACCACTCCTACATACTTCTCTGCAACTCCTGACTTCCTCATACAATACCACACCTCCTCTCTCGGCACCCAGTCGTATGCTTTCTCTAAATCTACAAAGACACAATGTAACTCCTCCTGGCCTCCTCTATACTTCTCCATCAACATTCTCAAAGCAAACGTCACATCTGTGGTGCTCTTTCATGGCATGAACCCATACTGCTGCTCGCTGATCGTCACCTCTCCTCCTCTTAACCTAGCTTCTGTTACTCTTTCCCAAATCTTCATGCTGGGGCTGATCATCACCTCTCCTCTTAACCTAGCTTCTGTTACTCTTTCCCAAATCTTCATGCTGGGGCTGATCATCACCTCTCCTCTTAACCTAGCTTCTATTACTCTTTCCCGTATCTTCATGCTGTGGCTGATCAACTTTATACCTCTGTAGTTGTTACAGTTCTGCACATCACCCTTGTTCTTGAAAATCGGTACCAGTATGCTTCTTCTCCACTCCTCAGGCATCCTCTCACTTTCCAAGATTGTGTTAAACAATCTAGTTAAAAACCCCACTGCCATCTCTCCTAAACACCTCCATGCCTCCACAGGTATGTCATCAGGACCAACTGCCTTTCCACTCTTCATCCTCTTCATAGCTGCCCTCACCTCCTCCTTGCTAATCCACTGCACTTCCTGATTCACTATCCACACATCATCCAACCTTCTCTCTCTCTTAGTTTCTTCATTAATCAGCCCCTCAAAGTACTCCTTCTGCCTTCTCAGCACACTCTCCTCGCTTGTCAGCACATTTTCATCTCTATCCTTCATCACCCTTACCTGCTGCACATCCTTTCCTGCTCGGTCCCTCTGTCTAGCCAGTCAGTACAAGTCCTTTTCTCCTTCCTTAGTGTCCAACCTCTCGTACAACACACCATACACCTTTTCCTTTGCTTTTGCCACATCTCTCTTCACTTTATGCCACATCTCCTTTTACGCCGGCCTACTTTCGTCATCTCTCTGACTATCCCATTTCTTCTTTGCCAACCTCTTCCTCTGTATATTTTCCTGTACTTCCTCATTCCACCACCAAGTCTCCTTGTCTTCCTTCCTCTGTCCAGATGACACGCCAAGTATCTGCCTAGCTGCCTCCCTCACTATTTCTGCAGTGGTTGCATAGCCATCTGGCAACTCCTTCACTACCACCCAGTGCCTGTCTTAACCACTCCCTAAACTCCACACAACAGTCTTCGCTTTTCAACTTCCACCATTTGATCCTTGGGTCTGCCTTCATTCTCTTCCTCTTCTTGAAATCGAAAGTCATCCTACAGACCACCATCCAATGCTGCCTAGCTCCCCTGTCACCACTTTGCAGTCTCCAATCCCTTTCAGATGGTGCCTCCTGCATAAGATATAGTGGGGGAAGGTGATACCTGTGTCACCTTCCTCCACTCTTATACCTGTGTTCCTCCGTCTTCTTGAAAGATATATTTACCACAGCAATTTCCCTCCTTTTCACAAAATCCACCACCATCTGTCCTTCTACAGTCCTCTCCTTGACACCATACTTACTCATCACCTCCTCATCACCTCTGTTCCTTTCACCAACATGCCCACTGAAGTCCACTCCAGTCACCACTCTCTCCTCCTTGGGTACACTCTCCACCACTTCATCCAACTCACTGCAGAATTCTTCTTTCTCTTCCATCTCACACACAACTTGCGGGGCATATGGGCTGATAACATTCATCATCACACCATTCATCATACTCATCACTCTGTCCCGCACTTTCTTCACCTCCAGCACACTCTTGACATACTCTTCCTTCAGAATTACCCCTACCCCATTTCACCTCCCATTCACACCATGGTAAAAGCGTTTGAACACACCTCCAATGCTCCTAGCCCTACTCCCCTTCCACCTGGTCTCTTGCACACACAGTATGTCTACCTTCCTTCTTTCCATCGTATCAGCCAGCTCGCTCCCTTTACCAGTCATTGTGCCAATATTCCAAGTTCCGACTCTCACCGCCACACTCCTACCCCTCTTCCTCTCCCAGTGCCTCTAGACATGCCTTCCCCCTCTCCTTCACCTTACCCCAACAGTAGCATAGTTTTCACCAGCACCCTGCTGGTCAGCAGTACCGGTGGCAGTCGTTGGTAACCTGGGCCTCGGCTGATCTGGTATTGAAATCTGATTTATTATCTGCATATTTGATTTGGCAAAGGTTTTACGCCGGATGCCCTTCCTGACGCAACCCTCCTCCTTTATCCAGGCTTGGGACCAGCACTAAGAATGCACTGGATTATGCATCCTCAGTGGCTGGGTCATAGATTTATAGATGTATAGATACAGCTATATAGATATAATATTGTGTATATTATTGAAGGGTCCAGTAGGGATGCCTTGAATATGTCTGCAATAAGTGATGAAAGCAATATTTTAACATTGATATTAATTTTCCTCTTGAATTCAGATACATTCACCCTATTTTACATCAACCTGAAGAGGAAACATGGTTTTTAGAGCTTTCTTTAAATATTGTAGGTGAAATTACAGCTCTGATGCACATCAGTGATTATAGCAAGCTGTAGGCAGCCTACACTCCATCAGTCCTATAAATGTTAATTTCTTAAAGCTTCAAATTACCCATATGACTCAAAATTACATTTCTCTGTCAGTCCTTGTGTGAGAAGTTCAGATAATAATGGTGGTTGAAGATTTCTATCAGTGCAGTCAATTTTTGACATACAGATTACAAAAAGGCAATTTCTGAACTGAATGGATTGCAATAAAAAGCTCAGGTTGTGAGCCTTAGCGATTTGAGGAGTCACCCTTAAATATTACTTGCTGCAGAAAAACACTGGCAGGGGTTGCAAAAAGTAACTCATGGGCATTGTCTATCAATAAAAACTCTTCAAGGTGCTGTGTCTCTAGAGAACTGGTTTACCAAGGACAGCCTGGCTGACATTATCATACGACAGCGACCAAACCTTCAAAAACCTAATGCAAAGTCTGAAGGCTGAAGAGAACTTTTATTTTACAGTCAGAGTTTGACCTCATATTGCATACCTATTATAAATTGGTCAAATGAAAGTTTCAATCTTAATGAGTCAAGTTAATTTTATTCATAAAGCACATTTAAACACAACTAACATTGACCAATGAAAGAGAATGAAAGAGATCAAGTAAAAAGCATATGGATGAATATTTAAATAATCAAAAGATAGCTAGTTATTACCAATATATACATATACACGACACAGCTAAACACAACAATAGAATGTGCATCAGGTAGCCTCCAATGTGAGAGAATTCAAGTGGGCTTTTAATCAGGGTTTAAAAGTGTGGAGGGTGGGGGTGGGGACCTGACAGATGGTATGGGGGCAGAGGAGGTCAGAGATGTAGCAGGGGGCCAGTCCATGCAGCACTTTAAAAAACAAGCAGTAATATCTTGAACTCAATCCTAAAGCTAACTGGGAGCCAGTGAAGTGAGGCCAACACAGAAGTGATGTTTCCTCTTCCTGGTACCTGTTCGGAATCTGGCAGCAGCATTTTGGACAAACTGAAGGCAGGACAAGGAGGAATGATTGACACCTATGGATAGGGAATTACAATAATTTAGGTGAGAAAATATGAGGGCATTTATGATTATTTCCAAATCATAGAATAAAGGAAATGGCTTCATATTTGCTATAGTTCTGAGTTGGAACAAGCTTGCTTTTACAACTGAGTTTGTTTGTCAAATTGTGGAGTTGAGTCAAAGATCACACCAAGGTTCTTTATGTGGTTCTTGGAGATGTGACTGACAGAAACAGGAGACCAAAGGAAATAACTTCTGTTTGACTTTCATTTAGCTACAGGAAATATTTTGCCTTCCAGCACTTGATATCAGCAAGGCACTTTAGAAGGTTGTCTTAAAGGCAACTGAGCTAGTTAATGAACCAGTATTTGTTGATGGATTTACATTTATGAGATATAAATATAGTTGTGAGAAACGCCATAATGATGAAATGCAAAAATATTCAGGCAAGTTTGCCTTGCTCCCAGCACGGTATCCCTTTAGCAAGGCACAAGCTCTGGCATAATAATAATTGATCACTAATAATAAATTATCAGTAATAATAACAGTTTATCACTAATAATTGATAACTAATGCCAACCACACACTATATGACTTTCAAAGTTGTCAGATTGCTGTACTGTTACACTACTTTCTGTCTTGTAATCGGGAATCTTGAAGTCATTGTGGTTTTCACACTACATGACTGATTGGCGACAAGGAGTCCCACATTACAAGATCTTTCACCAGGAGGAATCCCTGATGAGTCTGTTTGGTCTGCAAACTATTGTGACGAGCCAGTGTGGAAGAATGACTCGAGAGGCAGAGACCTCTTTTTAATTGCAACTCTCGTGCCCTATACACCGCATTCTTTTATTTATACACCGGCCAGAACAGACCAGAACTGACTACACAATGATTTCTCCCTGAGGTCACAACCAGCGACATTATTCTGAGTCATGGTCGTAAGATAAGTCACTCAGTAACAGTCCTCTTCCCAGTCAAACCCCCAAGCAAACACCACAATAACCAAAACATGAACATAACATCTAAACACATAAAGCAACAATTTCAACTAACACCCAACAGTCCTATCAGCCATTGCACTCCCCCAGCATGGAGCCGCCTCCCCCAGCTGCTACATAGCCCCCACCTGAGAGGTCAGTCATCCCCGATGACCCCATCACCCAAACACGTCCAAAAAGTTCTGAGTGTCGCCACCGGCAAACAGGCAACCCAAAGCACCATGTGTCACAGGCCCTCTTTTGTCGCACTCCAGAGTCTGTGAATGTTCTCATTCATCCAGGTCATGGTTCTCCAAAGGAGTTGAATCAAGTGCAACTGGACTTGGTATATATCCGTGAAGACGTTTCGCCTCTCATCCAAGAGGCTTCCTCAGTTCGTCCTTTTCTGACTAGACCAAGCTAGTCTGACTGGCTGGTGATGAGACTCATTATTTATCCTCTATGAGTCGTTGTCAGAGCTATTGATATGCGTGGCTCTCCTGTGCTCCTGTGCTGGACATTGGAGCACAGGAGAGCCACACATATCAACAGCTCCAACAACGACGGGCACGGCCATAACATCGGTACACAAAAGAGCCACACATATCAATGGCTCTGTTAGCGACGGGTATTGGTAAACATCTGATCACAAAGAGCCACGCATATCAATAGCTCTGACAACGACTCATAGAGGATAAATACTGAGTCTCATCAGCAGCCAGTCAGACTAGCTTGGTCTAGTCAGAAAGGCACGAACTGAGGAAGCCTCTTGGATGAGAGATGAAACGTCTTCACGGATATATGCCAGTCCAGTTGCACTTGATTCAACTCCTTTGGATACACACTCCAGAGCCGCCCAGGCCTGGCAGTTGCAGGAATTGCAGCAGTGCATGTGCACGTCTCATCGACAGCCAGGCCAATAGAACTGCCTCCGGAGGCGGCGGAGGGTCTTGGCATTCCCATAGTGCCCTGCCCCCACCAAGCCATGGACCATCTGGAGAAACTGGGGACGCAGCACTCAGGGCACCAATAGCTGCAGGAGGCTGCTCCCTTTTCCGGGAGCTTGCCACCTCTAGTACGCCAACCCGTCGTGTAGCTCAAAGTTGCCCCATTGAGAGTGGTAGACCTTTACCTCGGGCGCCACCCCTTCTCCAGTCAGCCCCTCACCAGCACAAGGGCCGTGTCTGCCTCCTGCTGCTGCCTCAGTTGCTGCGTGGTCAATGGGAACAACCTTTCCTTGTTGCTGGCGGCATGGATGGCTGCCACCGTCAGCATCATCTGGCCCCGCTCCTCCTGCTGTTGGCAGCAGCGGCACTCCAATGCTGCCCCGGGCTCTGAGCCTGCTGAGCGTTGGCTGCTCGGCGACTGGCTCACCGGTCTCTGAGCCCACTCCTCCTCCAGCCGGACGGGAGCGCCACGGTCTTCATGCCGAGGGTGATGGTTGCCTCTGACACGTTAACACGGGCTCCCCAGCAGGTCCAGGCCGACGATGCACGGGTCTCGGATGATGGCAAGTCAGAACTGATGTGTCAGCTCCTGGTCTCCAGCCCGGACTTGCAGTGACTTCTTAACATTAATGGCAATGGGAAATGAACTGGAGTTGGTCCCCAGACGCAGTATGGAGACAGCAGCCCACTGCTCCTAGCTACACAGATCACAGCTAGGGTGGGATAATGTGCAGTAACTGAATTTCCCTATGGGGATTAATAAAGGAAAATTAATAATTCTTCCCTCTCACACCAGCCTTCTCTCCTGTAGCTATCCTGGGCGTTGGCTGGCGACAATGCCACCAAGAGTGTCTGTCTGTCTGTCTAGATATATTCACCTCTAGGTTTTCCCACACCGTGTCTTGCGCTCTCATTGGCTGTCGCTTGTCACTACCCTCATTTCCAGTCACAACACTTTTCATACTACAGGAATTGGACTCCCCGACAGGTCCAGATATTTAGCCTGCTTGATATCTTATGGGTGTCAGCGATGTATCGGTGAGTCTCTCGGGTTGTGTCTTTGAACAGTTCACACGTGGCGATCAAAAGCACTGACTTGCGTGCGCCGATTGAATGCTGATTTGCCTCTGATCTGGGGCTTTTGTTGGCGATCTCTAAAAACCGTCGGCAAGTGGAAAATCAGGGCTATAATTGTGTAGTGTGAACTTGGCCTAAGATGAGTTTCATGACAATAGCTGATCAGTAACAACAATATATTTCCTGGATGGCAGCAGTTGTGCAATCAGTTAGTTAACTTGTTGGTTAAATGCGTTTTACAAGTCTTTAAAGGCTTTCTACAACACCAGATTACATGACGCCCTCCCCATGATTTACTGATAATACAGTGGTTTAAGTCTTGCTCTGCTTGTAACAATTATGACTGTTTCGTGCAAATTGATGTGAATATTACCACTGTGTTATATGATACTGGGCCATTTTCAAAACGGTTGGTATATATCAAGATATATCCCAGCCCAAGCTATGACTGACATAACCTCTACAGACATTGGGTAGCCTTATTACTTAAAACACTACTCTACACAATACTACCATGGTAGGTCTACATGCTAATAAAGAACAGGGGCTTGCAATAATGATGGTATTACCTCCGTGTTTGCAGCAAAGTGAGTATAATTTTCATATTCATTAATTTCTATAGATAGTTAAGCTTTTCATTAAACGGTAACATTTGAATTTGCAGTTCCGTAAGGAGGTCAGCTGCTCAGCCTCTCAGCAGTGCTTTTTTTTGTAGTTGAAGCTGTTCAACCCAAGTATTGTGTCTCCGCAATTCATGACTTTTAAGCAGTAAATGCAGCATAAAGTGTGTTTGTTTCTGGGCTGGACTAAAGCTTTATTTGCAGGATATTGTCTGACATCACATAACCTCTCTTGTCTGGGTACCTCAAAGACAATCCTGCAGGTGTCCCTGCACTACACAATGTTCCGGGGAGCATAGAAAGTCTGTGTGTTAAAATTGTTGCTTAAAAGCCCCAGAAGCCACTCTTTATTTACAGGCTATTAAACTTATTGTAAATGGGAAACATTGAAAATTGTCCCTTTGGGATACAGTATTAATTATTAATTAGTTTGTTGGTGAATAAATGCTCCTTTCAGATGGTCCAGAAAGTTGAATCAGTTCACGTGGGCACAACGTTTAGTGGGAGAAACGTTTCATCACTCATCTAAGTGACTTCGTCAGTCTCAGCTGACTGCAGGTATCCACAACCTTATAAACGGCACAGTTGCATAGTGACTGAAATCAGCACATTTGCATCAAAACCAAAACAATTTCAAATTTAAATTGCCACGACCATTAATTAGAGTTAAATTGGCCACGTGTGCTATTCGCAGAAGATTGGGAATAGTTGCAGTCACAACATTGTAAGATGGTGACAGATGTACTCTTAGCCCCCTCCCACCCACCTCGGTTCAAGGATGATCACTTCCTCTTCACATAGATGGCCTCATTGACTCCCATTCAAACCAGTGTTCCTCCCTATCAAGGATGTGCACATCCTCATCCTTGAAAGAGTGGCCACTGGCCTGTAGATGGGTGTAGACTGCAGCGTCCTGGCCTGACGAGGTAGCGCTCCTGTGTTGTGCCATCCGCTTAGCAACGGGCGTTGGTAAACATCTGATCACAAAGAGCCACGCATATCAATAGCTCTGACAACGACTCCTAGAGGATAAATACTGAGTCTCATCGGCAGCCAGTCAGACTAGCTTGGTCTAGTCAGAAAGGCACGAACTGAGGAAGCCTCTTGGATGAGAGGCGAAACGTCTTCACGGCTATATACCAGTCCAGTTGCACTTGATTCAACTCCTTTGGATACACACTCCAGAGCCGGCCCAGGCCCAGGCCCAGAGTTTGTTTGGTTTCCCTGATGTACAATTGGCAATGGCAATCCTCCCGGCATTTAACAGTGTAGACTATATTACTCTGTTTGTGCCAGAAGACCAGATCTTAGGGTGGACCAATTTCTGGCACAGTGTGTTTTGGGGTTTGGAAGCAATTGAGATGTGGTGTTTGAAAAATGTGTGTGTCTCAACTGTTCTGACACTCCCGCCACATACAGAATCAACTCTGGTTTATGTTTAGACAGCTGTTGTCCTTCTCCTCTCTTCGATCAGCTGGTGCACTGTTTGGGCGTCTTCCTGGCTTTGACAAACGCCCAGTTAGGATAACCACACTTAACCAGGGCCTGTTTAATGTGGGATTTCTCCCCTTCCCCGGCCACTGTTGGTGGGGAAGTTGTCAGCTCACTGGTACAGCATTCTGATGACTCCTAGTTTGTGCTCCAGTGGATGATGAGAGTCAAACCTTCAGTACTGATCAGTATGTGTTGGTTTACTGTAAACATCAACAATCAAATGTCCCCTATCACCAACTGCAATTTCACAGTCCAAGAAGGCTAAGCTGTAATTTTTCACATCCTCCCTGGTGAACTGGATAAGCTTGTCCACTGAGTTGATGTGGTCAGTGAAATATGGTACCAGCTGAGATTTAATTCTAACCCAGATGTTGTCCAAATATCTGAAACAATGGATAGGTGGTGTCCCTGGATAGGACATCAAAGCCCTCATTTCCACTTCCTCCGTATACAAGTTGGAATCTATAGGTGAACTGGGGAACCCACAGCACACCCATGTTTCTGCTTATAGTACTGCCCCCTGTATGTGAAGTACGTGAACTGAAGACAGCCTCAGGAGCAGACACACTTGGTCAGTGTTAAGCGTGGTCCTATTCCTATGGGTGGGGTCATCCTGTAATTTCATATGAACTACCTCCACTTCTTTAGCAACAGGAACGTACATGAAGAAGGACATAACATCATAACAGACCATTGTTTCATCTGCCTCCATAATGATGTCCCTTATCTTATCCACAACATCCATAGTGTTCTGAATGTGATGTTCATTACTGCCTACCAACAGGTTAAGAATAGATGCCAGAAACTTAGAGATGATATAGGTCACCAAGTTAATCATTACTAACAACAGGCCGTAATGGCACATCCTGTTGATGTATCTTCAGTAACCCATACAGACTAGGTGTATCTTCCCCTGGGTATAATCTATAGTACAAAATTATGTCGGTAGCATTGTGCTGTTCTACAGCTTCAGACAATCTATCACCTTTTTCTTGTAAGCACTACCTGGATCTCATTTCAGGGGCTCATAAGTATTCATGTTGCTAAGTAACGTCATTATTTTCTCATGATAGTCTGTCTGGTTTAATAAAACAGTGCATCTACCTTTGTCCGCTGGAAAGATGATGACGTTATTGTCCTTACTGAGAGTTGTGAGTGCATTCCTGTCATCTCTGGTGATGTTGGATGGCGGCAGCTTCAGTTGGCTGAGGCAGGCTGAAACTTTCGTCTGCAGTTGCTCCGCTCCCGGGTCTGTGATGTTGTTGTTGTTGTTACGGATCACTGATTCTTTGGCTGTGATCAGTTCCACTAGCGGGATTTGTCACAACGTGACAGCAAAATTCTGCACCTTAGCAAGGATGTCTTTCTCCGCCTTGGTGAGTTGTCTATCAGACAGATGCTTCACCCGCCTGTCCACATCACTGGCATGTGTCTGGGGGCACCATCTGTTGTCTGCCGATGTCTGGCGTGTAGCAAGTAGGTCGAACTTCTTTTGCTGCCTGGTTTTTGACTTTCTATGTTGTGCTGGACGAACCTTCTCTGTGAACTCGATCACATGTTGGAAAGTGGTTTCATCTAGACGTGATGTGAGTCTCTGTTGTATCTGTTCCTATTTGGCTTTCAAAGCATCAATGGTAAAATTAGTTTATCTCACCTGGTCCCTCAACAGCTGGCTTGGTGCCTTCTGGAGGATCTTGCTAGTTTGGTGGCCCTTAACAGAAGATTTCATTTGCAGGCTCTTTGGTGTAATCCCACTCTGTCTGCACCTGAGGTTGAATCTCAGGTGGTTCCTGCAGTATGCCATCTTACGTGCTGTTTACTTGTACTCGCATACAAGTTCAAGGCAATCCTTGCCGGAATGAGTGAAAATGTGTTGATGCATGCTCAATAATCCAGGTAAGGAAACCCCAGAAAGTTAAATCAGTTCATCTGGACACAACATTTAGTGGGAGAAACGTTTCATCACTTATCTAAGTGACTTAGTCAGTCTCAGCTGACTGCAGGTATCCCCAACCTTTTCAACAGCACAGTTGCGTCACAACCGAAACCCACGATTGGTTTCATATGCAAATTGCCGTGACCATCAGTTAGATCCTCTGCAAATAGTACACGTAGCCATTTAACTCTAATTAATGGTCATGACAATTTGCATATGAAACCAATGCATCAAGACAGCTTTTCAGATGTCCTTCTTTTTCATGGGACTTGCAGTTACTGTAGTGTTTCTCAAATGTTGGACAATAAAGACTCAGTTGGTGCAAATTCTTTCCCACCTTGTATGCCTGTGATACAACCAAATCAGCATGCGGTATAAGAGTAACAGCAACAGATGCTCTGAGGATAGTACATGACCAACATGAAGACAAAACTGACTTGGGGAGTGTGCTGCTATCATTCAATCCAGAATACCTTTTGTCTCCTTCACTTCAACCTATTGTGGATGATAACCAAGATAATCAAGAGGTATTTTCCAATGCCTTGGGTGGTGGTGTGTGGGAAGGCAAGGAGTGAATTGCCCATTTGTCAGCTTCCTATATTCTCACAAGCCACAGTAGGCTGTATTTTATTGAAAGGTCAGCCATCTAATGAAAAATGTAATCCCTGACCATTTAATAATGGACAGATATCCACACCAAGACCAGGTAAATTGTATTGCCTTTGTTCTATGTACAGCAGCATTTTGACAGGTGCAGGTGATAGCTGCTACCAGAGGTGTGCACCAGTGATGAGATCAGTGATCAGGTGGTCCTGGAACAGTTCAGTGCCAGTTTTCTGTGAGTGTGGCTTGCAAGGTTCAGTCTATTTTCCATAGCTGCTACAGCAGTATACCTCTTTGAAAGTGGTGGCACAGTGGCCCAGTGGTTAGTACTGTTAACTCACAGCAAGATTGTCCTGGGGTTCAAACCCCGGGCCATCCCAGGTCCTTTGTGTGTAGAGTTTGCATGTTCTCTCCGTGTCTGTGCGGGTTTTTGCCGGGTGCTCTGGTTTCCTTTCACCATCAAAAGACATGCATGTTAAGGTTAATACTCCTGCCTGTGCCTCTGACCAAGGCAATGGAAAGAAAAACTGGAGTTGGTCCCCAGGCACTGAAACTGCCCACTGCTGCTATACAATAGGATGGGTTAAATGCAGAAGCCAAACTCATTGTAAGAATACAATTCGTTTTAACAAAACAATGACAAAATAAAGTGGCTTTCTTTCTTTCTCTAAAACTATGTCTGTATGGGACTGTTCTGAAGATACCCAAAGCCCCAGGAGAGGATTGCTCCCTCTTGATCTCTAGGAGGTGCCTCAAAAGTCAAGAAACTGGTCGAGTCCAGTCCAGAATAAGATGCAATGTCCTGGACTTGCGAACAAAATCCCAATAACAGGAGATTTTGCAATAGGCACATTGTTGTCCGTAGCATCTGTGTAACAGAAGGACTCGGCTCAGACAATTTTTGCCGAGACATGAAGTGTTTGACTTCTGCCTCCAGCTCTAGTTACTGAGTGGCAAGAGTCATTCATGGTCAGGCAGAACACAGGGTATGTTCATTTTATTGTTTCCAGATCTGATATAGTTTATACACCACAGAATAACTTTCTGATTTCTCTGAGAGGTTGGAATAAGACCTATTCCATAGGCTACAGCAATAATTGAGAGAGATGAGTGAAGACCAGAGGTTACAAAATGAACCAGTCCCAGACCCTGGCCTTCATGATGACCAGGCTAGAGAGGAGGCAAGAGCGCAGAGGTGTCTACATCACAGTGAAGTTTTGCTGTGCAGCAGATATCAAGTTTTGCTGTGCAGTAGCATATCAGATTTGTGCGGCCTATTACGTTCCTCTTGGAGACTGTCCAGAGTACCACTTGTGTTCAAGGTCAGTGGAGCTATATGTTTGTTTGTTTTTTGACCACCACAGGATGAACACAAAGAAAGTGTGATGCCAATCCAATGCCCAGGGTCAATGACCTGCTGCTGGTAGATAGGTATTGTTTGCCTTTACTCAACTATTAATTTGATTAAGGTGCTGTTGGGTGTGTACGGATCTATCACTTCTCATGCTTTCAGGGTGTTTACGTTACCTGCCAAATTCCAATGACTCACAGAGAACGGGTACTGCATTGTCATTGTGTATATGCTAAGACCTGATTGGATGCCGTTTTTATCTTTAGCAAGTGCTGGCAGCAGCACATAGAGCACCTGAACGTTGTCCTATAGTCCTTGAAGTAGGCAGGCCTCGATGCCAACTGAAGAGAGGAGAGCACTTGAATGGAGAGAGGTACGGTACAGTATCTTCCACACCACCTGCTCTGGGCTGGTGACTTAATTCAAGAGATGAATGCAAGGGTATTTACTTTAAAAAGAGAAAAAAAAGGATGATTTTTCTCTTAGCTTAATGTCAGTCTTTTATCTGCCTGCCTTCTGCAGGATGTTAGCACACAATAATAAAGTTCAATATTTACCAAAGGCTTGTACAACATTTTTTTTTCATCCATTCGTGTCAAATGGTTTGAAAATGTAAAAGTAGGTTTTCACAAGTTTGAACCGACTCTTTGATTGTTTTGACAGTGAGTCACAGCGTACTGGTTATTTCGACCACAATGTGGCCATCGCTAAAGAAGCGAGACGGGATGGTTTTTAAATGGCTAAGCCGACGCTTCAAGTGCAGCCATGGTAGTAATGCAGCAACTTTATGTGCTGTATATTTATGTTTTTGTTTGATCAAGTGTCAGTCATTATTGGCATGTATCTCACAAAATGGATTGTAACCAGGGGTGTAGCCAGGACTTTTTTACCGGGGGGGGGGGGGACAGCTGGGGCCAGCCATTTAATTAGGGTGGCACAAAACTACTATTTTAAAACTACTTTCGAAGATGATGATAGCCCTTTTAACAATGCCATGGATTGTGTATAGCCAGAGGGTATGGGATGGTATCATTCATCCCATCTACATGTCCCATGCACGGGTGTTAATGCAATGGGTGTGGTTTAAGTGTTGTAAAGTGTAAAGACCGAAGACAGAAATGTCATTTAGTATTTCAATTGCAATTTCGATTGCATGAAGGGAAAATGTACACAATGAAGTCAACACTTCCATATCCTGAACACACACAACTAAATAAACTACATCACTTGGACTTGCCATGCTGCACTTACACACTCTTGCTTTTACGCTTGGATTTACAGAGATATGAGCCCATTGGGCTCATAACTTTAGTGGCAAAGGACAAGACTTAATAATAATAGGCTAATAATAATAATGCATGTATTTCAGCTTCCATTTCACTGTTTCTGTGCAGGCGGTTTTTTGTATTTTTTTCATCCGCTCGGGACAGGGGAAAGGGGGCGGGGGGCCATGCTCTGACCAATGGGGGCCGTGGCCCCCCCTGGCCCCCATGTGGCCACGCCCCTGATTGTAACATTAAAATAGTTATGTTTTGTTTTTTTAACCCAGCCTTCATTAGAGAGTTATCCAGCATCATTTGGAAATGCACTGACAGAAACCTCGCTCATTACTGTGCTGTTGAGAACTTACTGCTTTGCCGAAGCCTCTCGCTGGGCTTCAACACAGGCTAACGGGGCAATCATGTAAGCCTTCATGAACCAGGATACACAAACCAGGACATATGAACCAGGACACATGAACCAGGACACATGAACCAGGATACATGAACCAGGAGACACGAACCAGGACACATGAACCAGGATACATGAACCAGGACACATGAACCAGGACACATGAACCAGGATACACGAACCAGGATACACGAACCAGGATACACGAACCAGGATACACGAACCAGGATACACGAACCAGGACACACGAACCAGGATACACGAACCAGGATACACGAACCAGGATACATGAACCAGGACACACAAACCAGGATACACGAACCAGGACACACAAACCAGGACATATGAACCAGGACACATGAACCAGGATACATGAACCAGGATACATGAACCAGGATACATAAACCAGGATACATGAACCAGGATACATAAACCAGGACACATAAACCAGGATACATAAACCAGGACACCTGAACCAGGACACATGAACCAGGATACATGAACCAGGATACATAAACCAGGATACACGAACCAGGATACACGAACCAGGACACACGAACCAGGACACACGAACCAGGATACATGAACCAGGATACACAAACCAGGACACACAAACCAGGATACATGAACCAGGATAGACGAACCAGGATACATAAACCAGGATACATAAACCAGGACAGATGAACCAGGATACATGAACCAGGATACACAAACCAGGACACACAAACCAGGATACATAAACCAGGACACATGAACCAGGACACATGAACCAGGATACACGAACCAGGATACACGAACCAGGACACACAAACCAGGATACATGAACCAGGATACACGAACCAGGACACACAAACCAGGATACATGAACCAGGATACACAAACCAGGACACACAAACCAGGATACATAAACCAGGACACATGAACCAGGATACACGAACCAGGATACACGAACCAGGACACACAAACCAGGATACATGAACCAGGACAGACGAACCAGGATACATAAACCAGGATACACGAACCAGGATACATAAACCAGGATACATGAACCAGGATACACGAACCAGGACACACAAACCAGGATACATAAACCAGGACAGATGAACCAGGACACACGAACCAGGACACACAAACCAGGACACATGAACCAGGATACATGAACCAGGATACACAAACCAGGACACACAAACCAGGATACATGAACCAGGACACACGAACCAGGATACATAAACCAGGACACACGAACCAGGATACATAAACCAGGACACACGAACCAGGATAGACAAACCAGGATACACAAACCAGGATACACACATACCTCGTCTTGGAAAACTGGACACTCACATTACAGTCGGACACATGATCCATATTGTGTGTGTGTGGGGGGGGGGGTGAGGGGGCATCTGTGCATTCTACTAAGTTAAAATGCACTCCCACCATAACGTTTGCCAGGCCACATCCACCTCATTAATAGTCCTTCTCTAGTTTTGCTCCTTTTCAAAACATTTTCTGGATGAACATAAAATAGAGAGGCATGTGAGTGTACGAAAAGCTTCCTTTGTTTATTTATTTATTTGTTGAGACGGGGTATATTATGGGGTTTGAAGGCTGTAACGACGGTCCCCGAGGACACAGGCGGTGATGTGTGTTTGCTGCGTTACTTTCCGCAATACAGCAATATGTTGAATTGCAAATGTGGACTGAATTTGAAAGCATTGATAATCGTATTGACTTGGCACAGTTAGAGAGCAGCTGTGCAGAGGAGGAAGGATGCAGGTAGCGGGTAAGTTCAACTGCTGAGAAATGTTACGCTTCATTATTCTTCCCTTTGACAAATCCAGCGAGTCATTTGTATGTCAAATACAGATTATATCCCATGTGGGCTACGTGGTAGTTCATTTATATTTACTTTTGATTAACATTTGGATGAGAATGGTACACATTTATAGAATCCAATTTCCTACGGGCGTCTGGGTGGCGTGGTGCTCTATTCCGTTGCCTACCACCTCTGGGACCGCCGGTTCGAATCCCCGTGTTACCCCCGGCTTGGTCGGGCATTCCTACAGACACAATTGGCTGTGTCTGTGGGTGGGAAGCCGGATGTGGGTATGTGTCCTGGTCGCCGCACTAGCGCCTCCTCTGGTCAGTCAGGGTGCCTGTTTGGGGGGAGGGCTGGTGACTCCACATGTATGGGAGGAGACATCTGGTAGTCTGCAGCCCTCCCCGGATCAGCAGAGGGGGTGGAGCAGCGATCGGGAGGGCTCGGAAGAGTGGGGTAATTGGCCGGGTACAATCGGGGAGGGAAAATGGGGGGAAGTAATTTTTTCCCCTGACATGCACTGCTGCTGGAACTGTCATCCGGATCTGTTGGGTGCACAAAGAGATGAGCTGTGAGTCTGGTTCTGATGGCTGGTGGGTTTTTGTTTTTGTTTTTTTGAGGGGTAAAGAAACTGTTTAATTTGAGGATGATCCGTTGACTTGTTAATTCCTAGACTTCATGGATAATGATGGAAATAAACGCCGGTGGCGGGTAGACTTGGCAAGGCCAACGGTGGTGCAAGACAGAGCTTTTTTCTCAGGTGCATGAACATTTTAACCTTAACCACGGTGCAGAGGTAAGAAGGTCAACGAGGACTCAGCTGCAGGTCTGGGTCTTTATTATCATACTTGATCAGAAGTGATACCTCCCACTCCTTAAATCATGTTGGGAACAGATTAGGACTTTTTCATTAACCTCGTGTCTACTGTCGTACATTGGAAAGAAGCAATGGTGATGGGGAAAAAAGAAATAAACCTCCACATACATATACCCCTCATGTCTGCCTCACACATCTTTTCAATAGTGGTGTCAAGCGCTAGTCACAGTTTATTAGATTGTTGAAATGCCGCTGCCAATTCTCACATCCAGACGACTCCCACAGGAGTGGAAAAATGAACCCCAACCAACCAATTTTGATTTTCAAGTATAGACTCTGTACAGTATTGTTTGCTTGTTTGGTATTCTGTTTAATAGAATCAAAGATTTGCCGTGAAGCAAAGCACTGACCTCTGGCAGTTTATGCGAGGTAAGCAGGAGGAGTCGTTCTGTTTTGTTTGGGGTTTTTTCTTGAACAAACAGGCCTATTCAGATTAAGATAAAGAACAGTCTCTTTTCAATCACCAACCTTGACAGCAAAGTTACTCCATTTCACACAGTGGACAGATGGCTTCATTCAAGGAAATGTGCAACTGTCACAAGTAGATGTGCTTGCAGTGTTCACCATTCAGCATCACCTGAATTTAGTCGCTTTTTTGCCCATTACTTCCAGGATTATTTATCATTTTGTATTTGCCATGCAAAGTTGGTCTCATCAAGGCCCATTGGCCAAATCATGGAAAGGTCTGTGGGTTTTGGTGGCTTTCACACCTGCATGATTTGGTGCAGACTTTCTGTTAAGTGTGGACCATTGTGACTGGTTGACCATGTCAGAAGAACGCTGGCACACACCAGACTTCTCCAAATGGTTCACCAAGAAAGTGAGGGTCACGGTCAGCTTCTGTGGTGCAGATCATTTCTGGTGTGTAGCGAATTTCAATAAAGTCTGAGTCAGGGGCATCTGGGTGGCATAGCGGTCTATTCCATTGCCTACCAACACGGGGATCGCCGGTTCGAATCCCCGTGTTGCCTCCGGCTTGGTCGGGCGTCCCTACAGACACAATTGGCTGTGTCTGCAGGTGGGAAGCCGGATGTGGGTATGTGTCCGGGTCACTGCACTAGCGCCTCCTCTGGTCAGTCAGTCGGGGCGCCTGTTCGGGGGGGAGGGGAAACTGGGGGGAATAGCGTGATCCTCCCACGCGCTACGTCCCCCAGGTGAAACTCCTCACTGTCAGGTGAAAAGAAGCAGCTGGCGACTCCACATGTATGGGAGGAGGCATGTGGTAGTCTGTAGCCCTCCTGGATCAGCAGAGGGGGCGGAGCAGAGACCGGGACGGCTCGGAAGAGTGGGGTGATTGGCCGGATACAATTGGGGAGAAAAAGAGGAAACTCCAAAAAAAAAAAGAAAGTCTGAATCAGAAAATGAAAACAAAAAAAGAGAGCGATGTCATGCGGGTTCATGGTGAGATGCTTCAGTTATTTTAAGCTTGGCAAAGCTGCTGCAGAGCAGTACAGAAACAAGAGTTGTTAGGTTAGGAACTGCACTGTGTATAATAGAGGCGTCGGTTACATGAAAAAAAAAAGTACTTTTTCCTCTGATACTGCACACGTGCAGCAGATGCTTCGGCAGCACGGTGGCCCAGTGGTCAGCGCTGCTGCCTCACAGCCAGAAGGTCCTGCGTTCAAACCCCAGGCCATCCCAGATCCTTTCTGTGTGGAGTTTGCATGTTCCCCCCGTGTCTGTGGTGGGTTTTCTCCGGGTGCTCCGGCTTCCTCCCACCATAAAAAAGACATGCATGTTAGGGTTAATACTCCTGTCTGTGCCCCTGAGCAAGGCAGTGGAAAGAAGAACTGGAGTTGGTCCCCGGGTGCTGCACGGTGGCTGCCCACTGCTCCTAGCTACACAGCTAGGAGGGGTTACATGCAGAGAGAAAATGTCCTTTGTATGTATGTAGAAAATTAATAATAAAGAGTCTTCTGTTCTATTCTAAGAGGAGGACACATTTCAAATAATGAATGTTACAACTGCAAGAGCTGAGTGGACAGCTGCTCAGAACGGTGCAGCCCAGTACACATCAAACATACCATCGCAGAGGCAAAGACAAGCCGAGCAGAACAGAGCAGACAGCAGGGGCAGTTTCTTCACTGGGCCTCGCTGGCATTGTTGTCTTTGCAGAGAAATGGCAAATATCAATTATTCAAAGCCTTTAAAGTCAGTGTTGATGGATGAGCTTAAGTGCGTGCCGTAACCTGTCCTATGTTCATCGTGAGTGCAAGTGCCCACATCGGTAGGTGACCACAATATCACAGAATTGAAAATCAGACCATCCAGAAGTTTGTTTTATGAAAGAGAAAAAAAATCACATTTCATTTTTCCACTAAGGCTGCCAGAGGGTTCAGCTTATAACTGAAACTATGGTGAAACCAGGTCATCAAGGTCAGGGCCTTGACAAAGTTAACTGATGTTTGACTGGAGTCGAAAATCCCAGTTAGTGTTTATTTACAACAACAAAAAGTGCCTGAACAGAAAAATTGATATCCAAAAATTAGAGTAATTTTTGGATAAAGAAAGAGTAGCATACCTCTCAGCCTACCCCTCTCCCCCAAAGGAGCCTAATGAGCTGTTTATAGAACCCCGGAGGATAAAAATAGATCCAGACATCTGATTGGTTGCGACCCTGAGTAGGATAAGCGGTTTGGATAATGAATGGATGGATGGACATCTGATTGGCCACCCGAGATGCCACCCAAAAATGTCTGCCACGTCACCGGTCTCCACCTCGCTGTGGGGCGCTGCTTGGCCAGCAAGTTTGTTTCTCCTGAGACACTCGACCACGCCTACCCCGTATGTCTGGTCTGGCCCACTTTGCCTGAAGAGGCATTTGAAAACTTAAGTTTTCCTTCCACACATAACATTATCTAATTCCCCCTCCATCCACCCCTCCCTGAAGCTGTGATGTGAATGAGACAGCTAGGTTAACGGGGATTTTTAGTTCTTCCAGTCCACTAATTCTGCCATGTAATACTAGCTAGCTGGCTAGTAGTTTTGTAAACTGAAAGTTCAGTTCTACTCTTGAAAGATTAAGGATGCTCTGAATGCGGATCAGCGGAGCTGTGCACAGCGGTACAACTACCATACATGTAGGTCATGCGGCTGCATTGAGGCCTGCAACAGTTTAGGGTCCGCACGCATGGACCCCGCTTTATCTCACCGCTGTCGTATCAAAGATCTGGACCACTGAGTACTGTATGTTCAAAAATGTGCTGTGTCCACGTATACCTGTGTAGTACTGCGTAGTACGCAGTACTACACAGTAGAATAGACGTCACACAGCAAAAAGCCCAAAGAGTGCGTCTGTGATGCAAGTAGAACTTATTTATTGTTTGTTTGACTAATAATCAGCCTACACACATGAGTTTTGGGTTTATAAGGCCTGAGCGCTGGCATGAGTAATGCTGTCAATGTGCGGGTGTGCCGTCCCTGTCTATGTTTTCATGTGTCAAGGTGCTCCGACACCATGTTTTGTTAAGTAGGCTGGTCTGGCCTTGCTATGTGACGACTCTTCTGTAGCACGGCGGTCTGATTTCCTCGGACTCGTTTCGTTAAGGCGTCATGTGCAGTGCATTTCACTGTTGCTGGTCGTTTTAAAGCTGCACGCTTTCACTCCTTTCACCCGCTACTGACATGAAGTTATGTTACGTCTGGCTGTGATGGACAGACCAAGACCACTTTGACCATCTTGCATTGGGGCCCAGCACTGACTCTTTATGCTACTGGCTGTATTCGCTCTCTCTGCCCCCCCCCCCCATTTATTTTGATGTCTGTTGCCCAAGTTCACACCCCTCCTTTCACAGTCTATAAATTCTGGATTATGATTATTACTGCTGCTGGAGATATGAACATGCCACTTGTCTAATTCAGGTAAGAGATAAATACAAATGCTGTGCAATATCTGCACCTTTTAATCAGATGCCGATTACTCCCACATAGAAGTCCTGCTTGTGCTGTTGTTGACACGGCACTGTTCTCTCATCTGTTTCTGCACTCTGCACATCAACAAGGTATTGTTTTCCTACTGCATCAAAGGCGTTGATCTACTACTACCACTACTACTACTACTACTTTCGGCTGCTCCCGTTAGGGGGCGCCACAGTAGATCATCCGTTTCCATCTCTTCCTGTCCTCTGCATCTTGCTCTGTCACACCAGCCACCTGCATGTCCTCCCTCACCACATCCATAAACCTCCTCTTTGGCCTTCCTCTTCTCCTCTTCCCTGGCAGCTCCATATTCAGCATCCTTCTCCCAATATACCCAGCATCTCTCCTCCACACATGTCCAAACCATCTCAATCTTGCCTCTCTTGCTTTGTCTCCAAACCGTCCAACCTGAGCTGTCTCTCTAATATACTGGTTCCTAATCCTGTCCTTCTTCATCACTCCCAGTGAAAATCTTATCATCTTCACCTCCACCACCTCCACCTCCACCTACTGTCTTTTCATCAGTGCCACTGTCTCCAAACCATATAACATAGCTGGTCTCACCCCCATCTTGTAAACCTTCCCTTTAACTCTTGCTGGTACCCTTCTTTACAATGCTATCAACATATTCAATTGCATGGCATAATCCGGGAGTGCTGTAACGTTTAAACTAATTCATTGAATTCGGCTTCAGCTGGTTGACTGCAGCAGTCACACATGGAGATGAATATGCTCTGAAGCAGCAAAGACATTTGAATTAAACTCCTGCATTAAAAACAGCTGTAGATAACCTGGCCATCAAGATAAATTCCGTTATTGTTAGTTACACTTTGCTGAGGGGGAAAAAAACAACAACAATTAGCCGCATTCAAAAAATGAGGCAGCATAGAAAATTACATCTGCAATCAAAATTAATTTTACTGCATTGTTCTATATAAGCAATGTGGATATGAACATCTGTTTTTGAATGTTTGAATAATGTGATTTGTATGCAGTTTTTAAGATTTTGTATCATTAGCTGGTTGTGTCTTGGGAACACAATAAGTCATACAGAGGTTATAGTATGGAATGGCATGTTTTCATTTGATACAGTTGTGGTATAATGTGCATCTTAATATTTTTCTCCATGAATTGGAAATTGTAACAACTCGTACACATCATTTGCCCTGTAGAAAACTAAATTGTGGGCAGCACGGTGGTGCAGTGGTTAGTGCGGTCACCTCACACCAAGAAGGTCCTGGGTTCGAGCCCTGGGGTAGTCCAACCTTGGGGGTCGTCCCGGGTCATCCTCTGTGTGGAGTTTGCATGTTCTCCCCGTGTCTGTGTGGGTTTCGTCCGGGGGGTCTGGTTTCCTCCCACAGTCCAAAGACATGTAGGTCAGGTGAATCGGCCGTACTAAATTGTCCCTGTGTGTGTGTGGGTGTATGGGTGGGTGTGGGCCCTGTGATGGCCTGCCGGCCGGTCCGGGGTATCTCCCCGCCTGCCGCCCAAAGACTGCTGGGATAGGCTGGGATAGGCTCCAGCGTCCCACGACCCCAGTTGGGATAAGCGGCTTGGATAATGGATGGATGGATGGAAAATTAAAATGCATTCTGAAATGTGAAGGTGATGACACCAGTATGTCACCTGTTGGTATAATACCTCCCAGTGGTTCCCAACTGCAGATAACGGGACACCAAGTACTGTTTTCTATCCTGCCAGGTAGTTTAATATACCAGGTCTAAAACCTCTGTGATTAGATGACTGGATACTTGGCAGAATAAAATAACACCAGTATTCTCAAGGACTGGATCAATATACCGAGCAGTCTGCCGTCATGGCTTCTGCTTGATGTAACCCACTTGGTTTTTCTTTATATTGTTGGACCTTATCACCCCTCATATAAAATGGGCCAGCATGTTCTACCGTTTTAATTTCAAGCGTATTACAGAGAGGAATGAAACTGAAGGAGAAGTATTAAAGGGTAGAATTAGCATTTTCAGACAATCCTCTGTGAAATTACTACAGAGGGGGCAGCAGAAGCGGCCTGTGAACACACACTGTCTCATACGGATTCACTGTGTTTACCTGTTTGCACAGTTTTAATTAACCCATCATTCACAGTTGAACCCAATAATTCAAAATCAACCATTGCTTTTGATGCAAAACTCAAAAACGGTGTATGACTGCATATTATTCTTGGTTTGACAACCCATAAGTTAACTATGTGTACATGTATATTAACAACACAATGTGTATAGAATAGTGAGTAAATAAAGATACACTCTATGGACAAAAGTATGGGACACCTGGCCATTACACCTACAGGAGCTTTTATGAGATCTCATTCTAAATCCATAGGCATTAATATGGAGTTGGTCCCTCCCTTTGAAGAGCATTTGTGAGGTCAGGCACTGCTGTTGGACGAGAAGACCTGGCTCACAGTCTCTGTTCTAGTTCATCCTAAAGATGTTCGATGGGCTTGAGGTCAGGGCTCTGTGCGGGCCAGTCAAGTTCTTCCACACCAAACTCACCCAACCATTTCTTAATGGGCCTTGCTTTGTGCACGGCGTACACAGTCATGCTGGAACAGAAACGGCCCTCCCCAAACTGTTCCCACAAAGTTGGAAGCATAGAATTGTCCAAAATGTCTTGGTATGCTGAAGCATTAAGATTTCCCTTCACTGGAACTAAGGGGCCTTGCCCAACCCATAAAAAACAACCCTATACCATTACCCCTCCTCCACCTAACTTTATAGTTGGCACAGTGCAGTCAGGCAGGTAATGTTCTCTTGGCATCCATCAAACCCAGACTCGTCCATCAGACTGCCAGACAGGGAAGCGTGATTCGTCACTCCACAGAACACGTTTCCACTGCTCCAGGGTCCAGTTGCAGCGTGCTTTACACCACTCCACCCCACGCTTGGCATTGTGCTTGGTGATGTAAGGCTTGTATGCAGCGTCTCGGCCATGGAAACCCATTCCATGAAGCTCCTGGCACACCGTTTTTGTGCTGATGTTACTGCCAGAGGAAGTTTGGAACTCTGCAGTTATTGAGTCAACAGAGCGTTGGCAAGTTTTATGCACTATGTGCCTCAGCACTCGTTGACCCTGCTGTGTGACTTGACGTGGTCTGCCACTTCATGGCTGAGTTGCTGTTGCTCATTCCACTTTTCAATAATATCACTTACAGTTGACTGTGGAATATCTAGCAGGGAAGACATTTCACAAACTGACTTATTGCAAAGGTGGCATCCTATGACAGTACCACGCTTGAATTCACTGAGCTCTTCAGAACGACCCTTTCTTTCCCAAATGTGTGTAAATGCAGACTGCATGGCTAGCTGCTGGATTTATACACCTGTGGCAATGGGTCTGAATGAAACACCTGAGTTCAATGATTAAGAAGTGTGTCCCAATACTTTTGTACATATTGTGTGTGTGTGTGTGTGTGTGTGTGTGTGTGTGTGTGTGTGTGTGTACATATATATATATATATATATATATATACACACTCACATACATACATACATACACACACACACACATACATACATACATACATACATACATACATACATACATACATACATACATATATATCCTACCGTTGAGTGTTTCTTTGAACAAAGTATATATTTAACTTTGTTAAAAGAAACAAAACCAGTGAGTCAAGTAAATTCTTTATGAGACAGTACAAGCCTGTTTCATGCCATAAGCAATCATCAGCTGATGGTTGCTTATGGCACCAAAAACAATTCCACTGGCCTTGGTCGTGTGGCTAATAAAACAACCTAATCTAATGTAATGTAATCATGATATCATGACCTGGATAAATCACTTGCAGTTCTGCTGCGTCATGTTTAAAGCTCGTGCTCTGCTCAGGGCAGACGTGTCTGGAGGAAACAGGCGGTGGTGGAATCTGTTCTTCGCTGTCCGTGCAGTGCTTTCATGCATGTCAGTAGGTTGGCCCATGACCGCCGCTCATCCTGCTACATAGTTTTGGTGAAAATGGCGGCAATGTGCGACATTCCAGCAAAATATACATATTCAAGAGCAGCTTGCCTCTACAAATTCAGTCTGACTGCTTTCATACCAACTACAATGTTCATGTTGTTCACTTGAGGCCTGACCCAGAGCCTCCTCATTTTTAAGCAAACTCCACACCACCAGAGTTTGAAAATAACTTTAACACTTGACTCAACAATTGACTTACCTCACTCGTAGCGTAAGCAGTCCTGGGTTCGGAAAAAACCCCAGGCTATCGGTCCAAGTGTGAAAGTACCGTTCGACAACTTTAGGGGTTATCTGAGGTGTTTACCAATGGATTATTTTATGGAACAATGCAGTGCAGCAAAAGGCCCATTCACAGCAGTGGAGAGGATATTTTACTGATAAGGTTATTTTTGCTAGGCGGAACATAAAAGTTGACGTGATGCCGTTAAGTGGCACTGTCACTATCTGACATGGTGACAGAGTCACAGAAAATGCGTAAATCCTGAGGGTACGTTCATGACTAGGTACAGTAAGTGTTGTAGGACTTAAGCTGCTTGCAAATTATGTTTTGACTGCGTGTTTCAATAGTTCTATAATGTCATTGTTATACTTATCGTTATTGTTTCTAGATGATACATAATTTTATTTGATCACTTTGTCCTCCATGTGTGGTGTTTGGTGGATGCCATTATATGCCAACCTGATAAATGGGTTGATGCAGCGTTTCACATAAAGTAGGAATAATTTAGACTGAATGGTAGACATGTCACTCATGTGCCATCCAGTGGTTTGATTTAAATCAAGTTAAGCAAGGTTACACACTTATTGGTTTATTTGCTTTTATTGTCTCTCTGAGTTGCTTTGTGTTTTCCCCTCCAACATAAAAAACAATTTTGGACATAATCTGTTGGGAAGAAATATCCATTTGAGTTTTTTGTGTCATTTCAATTCTGATCCATTTGATGAAAAAGGGCCTTGTTTACTCATTATTTTCACCAACCATGGACTTCATGGACTTCATGCAGCCTTAGAATCATTCAGAGACAAATACGAAGAGTCAGAAAGTAAGAGGAATACAAAGATCAGAACCAGAACCAGGTTTACTGGCCATGTAGGTTTGCACACACATGGACTGTGACTCCGGTTTGGTGGCTGTCTCAGTGTACTTAACACTGAATAACAACTCTGTAACGCAAAAAGAGTCTACTGATATCGTGTATGGGTTTGCTTCTTGAAGTGCAAGGTTTTCCTGAGAACATCTGCAGATCAGTCCACTCAGTTAACATACTGACGGTCTGCCAACATGAAAGTCTGGGGGGAGATGAGGAACAAAGTAGGTCTGTAAGTTCCCTCTGTTAAAGCTGACTTGTTGCCTCTTGGTGGTGCTTTTCTTTCACTTCTTCCGAAGTGATATTATACATTTAGAACAAACCCACCATCAACGAAATATAGTCAGTAAGGTTATGGCGCTAACTCCCTGGGTTAAATTCTTGTGTACAGTCATAGCCAGTTGTAAGTATTATTTTGTGGACCGGGTGTGCACACTACTTTACGTTTTATATCAGGATCAAGCTGATAATGATTTTCAAGTGCATTTTTAGAAATGTTAGCCGAGGGCAGTATCTTAATCATCCTCCCTGTTTCAGAAGAAGAGGTTGCACTTACACTCACTGGCCACTTTATTAGGTACACCTTGCTAGTACCGGGTTGGACCCCCTTTTGCCTTCAGAACTGCCTTAGTCCTTCGTGGCATAGATTCAACAAGGTACTGGAAACATTCCTCAGAGAGTTTGGTCCATATTGACATGATAGTATCACGCAGTTGCTGCAGATTTGTCGGCTGCACATCCATGATGCGAATCTCCTGGTCCACCACATCCCAAAGGCGCTCTATTGGATTGAGATCTGGTGACTGTGGAGGCCATTTGAGTACAGTGAACTCATTGTCATGTTCAAGAAACCAGTCTGAGATGATTCGAGCTTTATGACATGGCGCGTTATCCTGCTGGAAGTAGCCATCAGAAGATGGGAACACTGTGCTCATAAAGGGATGGACATGGTCAGCAACAATACTCAGGTAGGCTGTGGCGTTGACACGATGCTCAATTGGTACTAAGGGGCCCAAAGTGTGCCAAGAAAATATCCCCCACACCATTACACCACCACCACCAGCCTGAACCGTTGATACAAGGCAGGATGGATCCATGCTTTCATGTTGTTGACGCCAAATTCTGACCCTACCATCTGAATGTCGCAGCAGAAATCGAGACTCATCAGACCAGGCAACGTTTTTCCAATCGTCTATTGTCCAATTTTGGTGAGCCTGTGCGAATTGTAGCCTCAGTTTCCTGTTCTTAGCTGACAGGAGTGGCACCCGGTGTGGTCTTCTGCTGCTGTAGCCCATCTGCCTCAAAGTTCGACGTGTTGTGCGTTCAGAGATGCTCTACTGCATACCTCGGTTGTAATGAGTGGTTATTTGAGTTACTGTTGCCTTTCTATCAGCTCGAACCAGTCTGGCCATTCTCCTCTGACCTCTGGCATCAACAAGGCATTTTCGCCCACAGAACTGCCGCTCACTGGATATTTTCTCTTTTTCGGACCATTCTCTGTAAACCCTAGAGATGGTTGTGCGTGAAAATCCCAGTAGATCAGCAGTTTCTGAAATACTCAGACCAGCCCGTCTGGCACCAACAACCATGTCACGTTCAAAGTCACTTAAATCACCTTTCTTCCCCATTCTGATGCTCGGTTTGAACTGCAGCAGATCGTCTTGACCATGTCTACATGCCTAAATGCATTGAGTTGCTGCCATGTGATTGGCTGATTAGAAATTTGCGTTAACGAGCAGTTGGACAGGTGTGCCTAATAAAGTGGCCGGTGAGTGTATGTCACTCAGCCTTTCTGATAGCATGCTCATCAAAACACTTAAGACTAAAACTTTATTCTTGCCTCATGCACTGCCTTGTTTTACCGTTATATCTTTTATATTGTGTGATGTGTGCTTACAGTTTCAGTAAACTAGCTAGGAAGACATTGAGTTGGTCCAAGAAGGATACCTGTAGGGCGTCCGGGTGGTGTGGCGGTCTGTTCCGTTGCCTACCAACACGGGGATCGGCGATTTGAATCCTCGTGTTACCTACGGCTTGGTCGGGCGTCCCTACAGACACAATTGGCCGTGTCTGTCCTGGTCGCTGCACTAACGCCTCCTCTGGTCTGGCGGGGTGCCTGTTGGGGGGGAGGGGGAACTGGGGGGAATAGCGTGATCCTCCTACGCGCTACGTTCCCCTGGGGAAATTCCTCACTGTCAGGTGAAAAGAAGCAGCTGGTGATTCCACATGTATGGGAGCAGACATGTGGTAGTCTGCAGCCCTCCCCGGATCGGCGGACGGGGTGGAGCAACGACTGGGATGGCTCGGAAGAGTGGGGTAGTTGGCCAAGTACAGTTGGGGAAAAGGGGGGGGGGGGTACCTGTAGTTCAGACATAGCTTTAGGAAGACAGATTAACGTAAGCGGGGGTAGTTTCAGTGAACTTTTTTGTCTTGACTCTGTTTGCTGCAGAAAATAGACAAGTAAGTAAAAAACAAACAGAACCTTACCTCTCCCCTAAATCACACCGTCCTCATATTGGTAAACTGACTTCAACTGAAATGACTGTCGGATGTTTTATTTTTCTCCAGGATCTATTCCATGTGTGAAAGGGGATTTGATGTCTTGAGCTGAATGGGAGCTCAGAATTGAAGTTCCGCACTCGGTAAACATTAAAGATGGCTGTGTGGGAGCGGAGGAAAAATCAAAGCCCTATTCCGCACCCCTCACGAAGCTTAAGTGATAAATTTCCAGCCCACATGAGTGTCTTATAGATGCTTCTATTCATCTGCTGTAGAACGTTAACATAGATTTTAACCCAACTTGGGTAAATTAATCAGTGTCAATGGTAAATGTACTTCATTCAACCGAGGTAGTCTGTAGGAGATAAGGATTATTAGAAGACCATAAGAAGGAAGAAAATAAGACATCTCTAGAAAGAGTGAAGCTTTGTTATTGCATGTTTCAGTCAGCAGATCTGGTCTAAGGTCTCTGAATCATTGAAGCCCTACTGCTTGAATATATTCAAGAGAAGAGTGGTCCTCCCTCCCTGGTCATCTGACAAGTGGGAGAATGGAGAGTTTGATCTGAGTTGACAGAGTAGGGTTTCCCTCTCGATACCGCAGAGAGAATGGAGACATCTTGGATTGAAGGTTTGGACTGCTGAAATGATAGAATTACTAAGCCAGACGGCGCTCAAACGAGACTGATGTAATGTTTTAACAGGACAGGGATGTCAGTTTCTTTGGGGCACGATCATGTTGGCCCTATGCTGAGAGCAGCCAATAAAAAACAGAATGGAAGGTGAGAAACCCATACATGTGGTGACTCAGCATGTATGGGAGGAGGCAGGTGGTAGTCTGCAGCCCTCCCCGGATCAGCAGAGGGGGTGGAGCAGAGACCAGGACGGCTCAGAAGAGTGGAGTAATTGGCCGGATAGAATTGGGGAGACAAAGGGAGGGGGAAATAAAAATAAAAAGTTCTGCCATGCTTATTATATCTATTATAAATGGTCCCTTTATTAATACTGTGTAAATCACTACTGGAGTTGAATAGTCTCATGGTCTCTCTTAGTCTTCTTATGGCGAAACAAAGGTTTGAGACTAAAACCCACCAGCCTACAGCTTCCGCTGGAGAAGGGCTATTTAGTTGTTCCTAAAATTAAACTGTACCAACTCTCATATCTCTGCAGATATATTCGAGACCGGTTTCAAGAAGATCCAGAGTCTACATGACTTTATATTAAATCAGACCCGGTGTCCAACTGGAAAATGTATTGTACACTTCCAGGAAGTGGGTCAGTTTAGCTGTTAAGGGTAACATACTTTTACAAAATGCTCTTAAAGTTTGGAGGCTAACAAGGAAAATAGAGGGCATGGACAACACAACATCCCCACTGATGCCCCTATACTCTAACCCAGATTTCCCCCCTGGTCCACAGCAGAACTCTTTCTGTGCATGGTCTTGCATTAAGACACTGGGGGAAATTGTAGAAAACTGTTCAATCTTGATTTTTGATCAGTTAAAAGATTGGCACAAAATCACGGCCACCCTTTTTTTTTTTTTAGGTACTCACAGCTATGCAACTATGGTGTATCCGCTCTCAAAAAGTGTCAATACTGTGGTGCAATCTCCTCTTCAGAACAATTATACATTAATAGCAAGGACTTAAATAAATTAGTGAAACAACCCTATGGGTCACTTTCCAGGACAGTGAAAGACATTCATTCATTCATTCGTTCATCATCAGCCACTTCTCCAGGGTCGGTCGCGGTAACAGCAACTAAGTAGGGCACCCCAGACGTCCCTCTTCCCAGCAGCACCCTCCAGCTCCTCCTGGGGGATCCCAAGGTGTTCCCAGGCCAGATTGGACATGTAGTCCCTCCAGCGAGTTCTGGGTCTACCCCCGGGGTCTCCTCCCAGTTGGCTGTACCCGGTAAATCTCCAATGGAAGGTGCCCAGGAGGCATCTTAATCAGATGACCAAACCACCTCAACTGGCTCCTTTCGACACAAAGGAGCAGCGGCTCTACTCCGAGCTCCCTCTGGATGTCCGAGCTCCTCACCCTATTTCTAAGGCTGAACCCAGACACTCTACGGAGGAAACTCATTTCAGTCGCTTGTATCCACGATCTCACCTTTTCGGTCACTACCCAAAGCTCATGACCATAGGTGAGGGTTGGACCAAAGCTTGACTGGTAAATTGAGAGCTTTGCCTTCTGGCTCAGCTCCTTCTTCACCACAACGGTCCGGTACAACGTCCACATTACTGGGCGGTTTGCAGCTGAGTGTGAAATGGCCAGGATGAGAGTCAGCACCTCCAAGTCTGAGGCCACAGTGAAGGAGTTCAGTGAAAGACAATACAGCTAAAATTAAAATAGAACAGGAAAATAACTTTAGTGTTGAAATTCTAAATTAAGAGTGGAATGATATGTGGCTCGGCCTATCCGGCTGTTTTACCACTAACAGAGCAAAAATAACTACAATTTAAGATAAACCACAGACTACGTATTACCTCAGTGAGACACAATAAAATGAACCCAGATCTATCATAGTTTTGTAATAAGTGCAAGATAACAGAAGGCACATACGTTCACTGTTTACTAGAATGTGTATATATTCACAAATTCTGGAAAGATGTTCTTAAAAAAACAATAACATGATTGGTCAAACAGTAAACATTTCCCCTTCATCATTCATTTTTGGTATAGTCAGTCCCCCAAATATTCATTAAAACTTCTGAATATCCTCCTCTTCTGTGCTAGGCGATGCATTTTATTAAGGTGGGGGTCAGAGGAACCCCATAACATCACACTGTGGATGAGTAATGTAGAGTTCACACCTCTCGAAACTTCAGCTTTTATTTAAGAGAGGAACCTTGTCAGTTTTATAAAGTTTGGGGTCCTTTTACAACTTACTTTGGACCTGGTTGTTTACGGACAATACAAGCTGGGCTTTCTGGCCGGGTATGGGCACAGTAAAGGTTTTACTTTCTGGTCTGGCATGGGGTCAGTAGAGGTTTTACTTTCTGGTCTGGTGTGGGGGCACAGTAGAGGTTTTACTTTCTGGTCTGGTGTGGGGGCACAGTAGAGGTTTTACTTTCTGGTCTGGTGTGGGGGGGCAGTAGAGGTTTTACTTTCTGGTCTGGTGTGGGGTCAGTAGAGGTTTTACTTTCTGGTCTGGTGTGGGGACAGTAGAGGTTTTACTTTCTGGTCTGGTGTGGGGTCCGTAGAGGTTTTACTTTCTGGTCTGGTGTGGGGTCAGTAGAGGTTTTACTTTCTGGTCTGGCATGGGGTCAGTAGAGGTTTTACTTTCTGGTCTAGCATGGGGTCAGTAGAGGTTTTACTTTCTGGTCTGGTGTGGGGTCAGTAGAGGTTTTACTTTCTGGTCTGGTGTGGGGACAGTAGAGGTTTTACTTTCTGGTCTGGCATGGGGACAGTAGAGGTTTTACTTTCTGGTCTGGTGTGGGGACAGTAGAGGTTTTACTTTCTGGTCTGGTGTGGGGACAGTAGAGGTTTTACTTTCTGGTCTGGTGTGGGGACAGTAGAGGTTTTACTTTCTGGTCTGGCATGGGGTCAGTAGAGGTTTTACTTTCTGATCTGGCGTGGGGACAGTAGAGGTTTTACTTTCTGGTGTGGGGGCAGTAGAGGTTTTACTTTCTGGTCTGGTGTGGGGTCAGTAGAGGTTTTACTTTCTGGTCTGGTGTGGGGGCAGTAGAGGTTTTACTTTCTGGTCTGGCGTGGGCACAGTAGAGGTTTTACTTTCTGGTCTGGTGTGGGCACAGTAGAGGTTTTACTTTCTGGTCTGGTGTGGGGGCACAGTAGAGGTTTTACTTTCTGGTCTGGTGTGGGGGGGCAGTAGAGGTTTTACTTTCTGGTCTGGTGTGGGGTCAGTAGAGGTTTTACTTTCTGGTCTGGTGTGGGGACAGTAGAGGTTTTACTTTCTGGTCTGGTGTGGGGTCAGTAGAGGTTTTACTTTCTGGTCTGGTGTGGGGTCAGTAGAGGTTTTACTTTCTGGTCTGGCATGGGGTCAGTAGAGGTTTTACTTTCTGGTCTAGCATGGGGTCAGTAGAGGTTTTACTTTCTGGTCTGGTGTGGGGTCAGTAGAGGTTTTACTTTCTGGTCTGGTGTGGGGACAGTAGAGGTTTTACTTTCTGGTCTGGCATGGGGACAGTAGAGGTTTTACTTTCTGGTCTGGTGTGGGGACAGTAGAGGTTTTACTTTCTGGTCTGGCGTGGGGTCAGTAGAGGTTTTACTTTCTGGTCTGGTGTGGGGACAGTAGAGGTTTTACTTTCTGGTCTGGCATGGGGTCAGTAGAGGTTTTACTTTCTGGTCTGGCGTGGGGACAGTAGAGGTTTTACTTTCTGGTGTGGGGGCAGTAGAGGTTTTACTTTCTGGTCTGGTGTGGGGGCAGCAGAGGTTTTACTTTCTGGTCTGGTGTGGGGGCAGTAGAGGTTTTACTTTCTGGTCTGGCGTGGGCACAGTAGAGGTTTTACTTTCTGGTCTGGTGTGGGAGCAATAGAGGTTTTACTTTCTGGTCTGGTGTGGGGACAGTAGAGGTTTTACTTTCTGGTCTGGTGTGGGCAGAGTAGAGGTTTTACTTTCTGGTCTGGTGTGGGAGCAATAGAGGTTTTACTTTCTGGTCTGGTGTGGGGGGACAGTAGAGGTTTTACTTTCTGGTCTGGTGTGCGGACAGTAGAGGTTTTACTTTCTGGTCTGGTGTGGGGACAGTAGAGGTTTTACTTTCTGGTCCGGTGTGGGGACAGTAGAGGTTTTACTTTCTGGTCTGGTGTGGGGACAGTAGAGGTTTTACTTTCTGGTCCGGTGTGGGGACAGTAGAGGTTTTACTTTCTGGTCTGGTGTGGGCACAGTAGAGGTTTTACTTTCTGGTCTGGTGTGGGAGCAATAGAGGTTTTACTTTCTGGTCTGGTGTGGGGGGACAGTAGAGGTTTTACTTTCTGGTCTGGTGTGGGGACAGTAGAGGTTTTACTTTCTGGTCTGGTGTGGGGACAGTAGCGGTTTTACTTTCTGGTGTGGGGACAGTAGAGGTTTTACTTTCTGGTCTGGTGTGGGGACAGTAGAGGTTTTACTTTCTGGTCTGGTGTGGGGGGACAGTAGAGGTTTTACTTTCTGGTCTGGTGTGGGGACAGTAGAGGTTTTACTTTCTGGTCTGGTGTGGGGGCAGTAGAGGTTTTACTTTCTGGTCCGGTGTGGGGACAGTAGAGGTTTTACTTTCTGGTCTGGTGTGGGGACAGTAGAGGTTTTACTTTCTGGTCTGGTGTGGGGTCAGTAGAGGTTTTACTTTCTGGTCTGGTGTGGGGTCAGTAGAGGTTTTACTTTCTGGTCTGGCATGGGGTCAGTAGAGGTTTTACTTTCTGGTCTAGCATGGGGTCAGTAGAGGTTTTACTTTCTGGTCTGGTGTGGGGTCAGTAGAGGTTTTACTTTCTGGTCTGGTGTGGGGACAGTAGAGGTTTTACTTTCTGGTCTGGCATGGGGACAGTAGAGGTTTTACTTTCTGGTCTGGTGTGGGGACAGTAGAGGTTTTACTTTCTGGTCTGGCGTGGGGTCAGTAGAGGTTTTACTTTCTGGTCTGGTGTGGGGACAGTAGAGGTTTTACTTTCTGGTCTGGCATGGGGTCAGTAGAGGTTTTACTTTCTGGTCTGGCGTGGGGGCAGTAGAGGTTTTACTTTCTGGTCCGGTGTGGGGGGGCAGTAGAGGTTTTTGTTTTTTTTTTCATATAATGCGTGATGACGTCATCGTTCTTTGCTGCGTGACAAGTGTAAGTGCGATGGAAGCAGGGGATGGCGGCTAGTAAGAATGTGTGAAGGCCCGTGTGGGAGTTTGGATTAGAAGCTTCTCGGCGGGATCTAATTGCACCGAAGGGCCTCGCGGAAGTGGTAAACCCCCTCAACAAAACCCCCCAAAAAGCAGCAAGTTTCTAACGCTGACTCATCCAGAGATATTCCATCTTTTGTAGATGGTGTAGCCCAGTTGTGTCATACGACATCAGCGACCGTAAGAGCGGTGAATCTATGGAATAATCAGGCTACGGCGACCTCTAGTGGTATAGCACCGTGTAAACGTGTACAGATTTTAGTACACGTTCACATCCCTAGTCTGCAGGTGGGAAGCTGGGTGTGGGTGTGTGTCCTGGTCACTGCACTAGCGCCTCCTCTGGTTGGTCGGGGCATCCGTTCAGGGGGGAGGGGGATCTGGGGGGAACAGCGTGATCCTCCCATGCGCTACGTCCCCCTGGTGAAACTCCTCACTGTCAGGTGAAAAGAAGCGGCTGGTGACTCCACATGTATGGGAGGAGGCATGTGGTAGTCTGCAGGCCTCCCCGGATCAGCAGAGGGGGTGGAGCAGAGACTGGGATGGCTCGGGAGAGTGGAGTGATTGGCTGGATATAACTGGGGAGCGAAAGGAGGAACTTTTTTCTTTTAAAACCAAAAAACCACAAAAAAAGGAAAGAAACGAAACATCAGTTGGTTTTATGTTGCTTTCAGAAAGTGAAGATGCAGGTGTTTTTTTTCCAATTCAATCTGCCAGGGTCACTGAGCTTCCCCACCCACCACTGTTTGGAGATCACCACTGAGACCCAGTAGTTGTGTATGTGTGTGTGTGTGTGTGTGTGTGTGTGTGTGATCTATGTAAGTAAACCATTCACTATATTTGAGTTGACAGGGTGTTTAGTATAACACATACTGTATTAACTCGGTGTTCAGACTGTAAGAAGCTGGCATAATTTTTGCCTCGCACTCTTACAAAAATTTGGAGGCACCTAGATAGTTTCACATGTGGCCTGTGGCCTGGAGCACCTCAGTCAGTACTGCTCAGCAACTTTGTCCAGAAGCTAACAGGGGACTGACACACAGTCATGTCACAGAGATGCACAGCCTGCAGCTGCTCAACTACATATCCATGATGGCTTTTCACAAGGAAAATACATTTCCCTGTGTATAGATAGACAGATGGATTGTGTGTGGATGTGTACATATACGCATCCACACACAATGGGTACACAAGTACAACTACATACTACAAAAAAACCAAAAGCAAATGATATTCCGATGTACCTGGGAGATGTGGGTACACTGACGTGGAGTGTCTTGATGCATGCTCAGTAATCCAGGGAAGAAAATCCAAGAAAGTTGAATCAGTTCATCTGGACTCAACGTCCCCACCGACACAGCGGCTGGGAGGGGCAGAAGTCCCACATTAAACAGGCTCTGGTTAAGTGTGGTCATCCTAACTGGGTGTTTGTCAAAGCCAGGAAGATGCCCAGACAGTGCACCAGCCGATCGAAGACAGGAGAAGGACAACAGCTGTCTGAGCGTAAACCAGTGGTGATTCCGTATGTGGCGGGAGTCTCAGGACAGTTGAGATGCTTATTTTCCAAACACCGCGTCTCATTTATTTCAAACCCCAAAACACACTGCACCAGAAATTGGTCCACCCCAAGGACCAGGTCCCCCGGCACTAACGGAGCAATACAGCGTAGCTGTTAAGTGCCAGGAGGATTGCCGTGACTTGCACATCAGGGAAACCTAAGAGACTCTGGCCAAGAGGATGACACAACACAGGAGAGCTAACACATCAGGCTAGGACTCCACAGTCTACACCATCTACAGGCCAGGACTCCACAGTCTACACCATCTACACAGTCTACACCACCTACAGGCCAGGACTCCACAGTCTACACCATCTACAGGCCAGGACTCCACAGTCTACACCATCTACAGGCCAGGACTCCACAGTCTACACCATCTACAGGCCAGGACTCCACAGTCTACACCAACTACACAGTCTACACCATCTACAGGCCAGGACTCCACAGTCTACACCAACTACACAGTCTACACCAACTACACAGTCTACACCATCTACAGGCCAGTGGCCACTCTTTCAGGGATGAGGATGTGACCATCCTTGATAGGGAGGAACGCTGGTTTGAACAGGGAGTCAAAGAGGCCATCTAATGGTACCGGCTCAGCTTGACTCGACTCGCTTCTGTGTCACTTTCCATTACCATAACAGTACCCCCTCAGTGTACCCGCTCCAATTTTTTTGGAACCTTGGCAAAGGTGGTACCAGGAAAGTGGTAACAGTTACCAAAATGCCAGTACTTTCCAGTAATGGGAAGTGAAAACAGGGCGAGTCGAGCCGGTACCATGTAGTAGAAAATGGGCATAGGTGAAGAGGGAACAACCATCCCTGAACCGGGGGGGCTAAGCTAAAAGTACATCTGTCACCATCTTACAATGCTGTGATTGCAGCCATTCCCCAACCCTCTGTGAACAGTACACATGACCACTGTAACTCTAGTTAACAGTCACAGTCATGTGCAACTGGTGAAATGAAACTTGTGATTGGTTTGGGTCGTATGCCACTGTATTGTTCATAAGGGTGGGGACACCTGCAGTCATGGAGACTGAAGAGGTAACTTAGATGATGATGAAAAATTTGTCTAAATACGCGTTGTCTCTAGATGAACTAATTCACCTTTCTTTGACTGAAGTGGAGTATTTAGTTTAGAGCTGCAATGGCAGAGGGGATGCAACCTCTGCCAAAGCAGGCTTTTCTCCAGGATATGAAGCTGTATCTAAGACCAGGTACAGCACTCTCACAAGCACACATCTATATATATATATATATACAGTACAACACATACATAATATAAATACAGTATAACACACACACAACTATAAGTTTTGTATCTCTGGTGTATGTTCGGCCTGTTTGATTCTGACTTGTCTGTTTATATTGTTACCTAATTGGACAGCTGAAAAGTAAATAAACATGAATAAATAAAGTACACATTGTGTCAAGGACAGGTAGACTGTAAAACAAACCATGTGTGACATGCTGACACTTGCTAGCGTTTTTAGCCGTCACGCTGGAGCTGATCAGATACGTAGGAACGAACAGGCACAGTAAATAGTCAGGTTCATGGACTACCCTACATTACACTGGGTCTGCATTAGGACGACCCACATCCAGAGCACACGGATGAGAATTTGAGAGACCTTCCACAAAGTGGTTCATGATGAAACAAACACGTTTTATATTTGATGACTTTTGAAGCGGTGCCTCAACTGCAGGAAGACACTTTACGGGTGTTTCTGTAACAGCAATGCAAGAACAAACTCTGATGTGCTTATCAGTCAATCAGCCACGCTTCCTCTAAAGAGACATTTAACTCCATTTAATAACTCCTCTAAACTTCCTCTAAAGACACATTTAATAACTCGCCTCAAAAAGAAGATAAACCTGGAGAGCTCGGATCAAAACCCACATGGCAGGGACGCACATTTGAGATGTTTTCTTTGAAAGTCGTGCTTTTTGGTTCCCTCTTTGTAGTATCAGATTTGAAAATTATTTCTAATCTGAATCGACTCTTGGTCCCAATCTGAAATCATTGTTTCAGCTGCAAATGGCGCAGTTATTCATCAGAAATGACTTCTGACTACCCACATCCTGCTTTTTGTTGTCCTTTACATGTGCCGTGTCAGGGAAGTTATCAAACCATCACGTCAAAATGATCCCTTTTATGTATTTTTTTTAGTTCACTGCAGCTGTCAGTCATTTGCTCCCCCTCATCTCATCGCTACTCATATAAACTTCTCTCTTAGGCTGCAGGAAATGGAAGCATTTAGCTGAAGACTGCAGCCCTGGAGCATAATCTTTGCAACTGCATTTGCTGAATGTGTTTATTAATAGAGGATTTTTGGGGTCTACATCGTCTACTGTGAACCAGGATTTTGATTTGTGTCTTATTTTACCTCCGCAATGCACCGGCTGCTCCCTGCAACCCCCCCCCCCTTCCCAGATGACAGAAGATAGCACGTCTATTCTTGATTCTCGCTGGAACAGCAGCTTTCCCTCGAGGTTTGATCCAATGACCCTGAAGCACGGAGGCAACAGAGTGCAACTTACCTCCACGTCATAATCAATCCTTCATGTTGATAGCACAGCCGCAGGGTACCTGGAGTGTGCAGCTCAGATGAATTCTGCTTTCTGCTCAGTGGTAAACACACAACAACAAATTGGTTACTTGTCAAAGGGCAACGCTTTGGCATATTGAAAATAGGAAAAGAAATTAGCCATGTTTACGGCATTAATGGCAATGCCAATTGTGGTGCTTAGGCTTGCCAGAGTGATTCATGAAGGAGCGATGAAGGTATTTTATTGCTGCAGTTAAATGAGAGATACCAACAACTCGTTATTTAATAGCCAAGGTGGTCGTCAAGGTGGGAATTATTTTTGAATATATTGACATGCTACAATTACTCGCCCTCACCTCTAATATACGACGTAACACAGAACGAGTTGTTAATCTACTAGCATGACAAGCTTTGATTAGCGTAGCAGTGCTGTTTTGTGCCGTCGTTTGAAGCTCTTTGTAAACGCATCTAAGAAAAGTGATGTGTGAAAATAAGTTGTATTAATGTTATCGTTAGTTTATTACCAGTTATGCATATCACCAAGCACACATCACTTGCTAAAGGACTCACAGCCATCTCTGCCTGATACAGTAAAACAAATTCATACAAAAAAAAACACCCACTTCTTTCTTTCGCCCATACAGCCTTCTTTTTTCCTTCTAGTAATCGAACAAGTGGGCGTTGGGCACGTAAACAGGCAGCCTTTCCCCCACTGTCCTATATTTACTCTTTGGAGTTTTCTCTTCCTTCTTCAGACACCATTGCTCTTTTTCCCTTGACTTCTGCTCCGCTCGAGTCCAAATAAATGTAAATGTTCGTCAGCGGGAGCCAGATGTCACTGTAAAGACCTGACGGTTGTGGACTATTGATTAGCGCCCACTCAGAATAATTTAAACTGCGTATGGCGTTATCACTGCCTGGTGCTGGCCCACATTACAGACGGAGGGCCATAAAATGGACACTAGGGAAGCGGCTTTAACACGATCGGTAGCATCTGAATACTAAACTAGTTGCAACACTGGGATTATGGCGTCCCTAACCATCGTGAAAAGAAGAAGCCCTTGAGTGTTGCTTATTTGTTTGATATTTATTAAAAACTCCAGTAACAAGGTCATATTCTAAACATTGCAGTGCACTTGAACATAGAAGTTGAGCAGTTTTATTTCTTTGTAAATCCAGTTGTTGGCTGACTGGCTACGCCAAATTCAGGCAAACACGCCTGAAAGAGCTTTTTCTTTCATGCATATGAGTACGGGGACGTTTTTTAAATTTTGTGCATTAGACTTGGTTGCAACATGGAATCTTGTGTAGTTGTTGCTACGGGAATTGCGACGAGGATTATTTTCCCCCGCCTTGCTTTTCATTGTTTATGGAATTCTTAAATGTTCTTTCCACCCATCCATTATCCAAGCCGCTTGTCCTGCTCAGGGTCACGGGATGCTGGAGCCTATCCCAGCAGTCACTGGGTGGCAGGCGGGGAGACACCCTGGACAGGCCGCCAGGCCATCACAGGACCCCCACATTCACACCTAGGGACAATTTAGTACGGACAGTTCACCTGACCTACATGTCTTTGGACTGTTATTTTACTATTTTAATTGTTTCTTTCTATACAGATATGAAACACAGTGCAGGTCAGACCATAACAACTAGAAGAGTCTGTTGGAGCGGTTGGCCGGATATCTTTTGAACCAACTACCAAACTCACAGTCTCAAAGGTTTCCTCGGATGCAAAACATTATTTCATAAATTAACAGCATTATCAGCCTATCACAAGCTTGCACATATTAATGTGATCTCTGAGTAGTGGATGAGAGGCTCCATTGTGTGAGCTGAGTTTGATGGTGGAGGCAGGAAGAGTTACACATCTGCTCTATGAACACTTATATCAATTCCTGGACTTCTCTTTTCCCTTCATTGTTGTTTGGATTTTGTGATATCAAATTTTCATCCAGTTTTTCAGCGCCAAAGGGTTGTTGAAAGTGATCCATTCCCCTATTTTTATGTTTGGGCAGGAAGCTGGAGTGAGGATGCAGTGGTGGAGCAGCGGCGCTCCAATCTCTCTCCTAAACGTGAAGGAGAACATTGTGTGTGTCAGAGCCCACGTATAATGGCTGATAGTCATTACCAGGGTGAATGAGGCTGCAATTTCAGATCGGTAGACACTGCATCACTCATAATCCTTTCTAAACTCTCTGCCACAGCTTCCAGGGTGGCTCTCGGAATTTCCTTTAATGCCTCTCATCATTTATTTCTGACAATTTCCTATATAATTTGTCTGAATGATTAAAAGTCAGAAGGGTGAAACAAATTATTAAGAGGTCACAGTGCTGATGGAGTTTAAGTTTAGTAATAACCAAATGATGACTAAAAAGGGTATTGCATGTAATTAAGCCCTTTTCTTAGTCCTGATTGTTATTTCGCTCCTCGCTGTGAGTACTGCGGATTTCACTGGTCTCCAGTATCTGTCCTAGTCACATATTTGAAAGAAAAGTTGACAAAAAGTAACCAAAGTCTTTAAAGCTGCTACGAGGAGTTTTGAGATTTTTGTTGACTTTGCGCACCCCTGTGGAAATAAGCGGTAGTGTTTTGAAGAACGACCTCATTTTACGTGAGCATTGCCCCCCCCCCCTTTTCTCCCCAGTTGTATTACCCCACTCTTCCGAGCCGTCCCAGTCTCTGCTCCACCCCCTCTGCTGATCCGGGGAGGGCTGCAGACTACCACATGCCTCCTCCCATACACGTGGAGTCACCAGCCGCTTCTTTTCACCTGACAGGGAGGAGTTTCGCCAGGGGGACGTAGCACGTGGGAGGATCACGCTGTTCCCCCGACCAGGCGTCCTGACCAACCAGAAGAGGCGCTAGTGCAGCGACCAGGACACATACCCACATCCGGCTTCCCACCCACAGACACGGCAAATTGTGTCTGTAGGGACGCCTGACCAAGCCCTCGGAGGTAACAGGGGGATCGCTGGTTCAAATCTGCGTGTTGTCTCCGGTTTGGTAGGCAACAGAATAGGCCACCGTGCCACCTGGGCACCCTATGAGCATTGCCTCTTGTCACAAAGATCCACGGTCACCATGCACTAGCTCGTGCATTTCATTTGAAGAGAAGAGTGAGAGATGTGGTGGCGTTGTCCGTCCATTACCCAAACCGCTTATCCTGCTCGCGCTGTTTGAGGTCCTGTATCTCCAATGGTGGCCAAGTCTGTGTGCCTTAACTCCAGTCTTCAGGTTTTTCAGGGAATCCAACCTGGAGACGAGCATTTTTAATCATGGTATAACAAGAAATAATGTTCTTGCTGATGGTCTCATTTGCTTATGTCAGTCATACGGTGGCATCGAGATTAAATTGTGACTGATGAATAAACACTGCAGAACTCCAAGCTGTAAGTAACTGTAGGTCAATACAAAGCAGATTTTGTTTGAGTCAATGCCGCAACCATACGCCAATCTCTGAAGTTGTGACAGAGACTAAAATCAGGTGCTACAGATACCAGTGTGATGCTGAGACTCATCTAATGAGGCCCCTTGAAGTCTCTGGCATTTGATTATCTTTTTAAGAATTGTGAAGCCAGAAACCAGGCGTACACAGCGCTGGTAGCACACTGCCACCCACGGACGGTAATAATCTGATAGCAGAACACATGTGTGTTCTGCAGATGAAGTGAGTTTGAAATGAGCTTGTAAGATATTGTTGTCTGGGTCTGTGCGTGAATGTCGGCGCGCCCTTCCTTTTTTTTCAGAAGTAGTGGTTCATAAAGCACGGTGGTTTTTATCTGCGACTCAGGACGGGAAAATCAAGTTCCTAAACTTCCGTGTCTTTCATTTATGATCACACGGTGGAAATAGCTGGAATAGTTCATCAGGGGTTGAATCAGGTTCAAGCTCTTAGCGCTCTTTCTCTCTTCAACTTCTGTTTCCAACTGTTCCAACTTCTCCCCTCTGGTAGGCGCTACAGAGCACTGTACGCCGAAACCAGCAGACACAGGAAGTTTCTTCCCCTTCACCACCACACTTATGAACAGTTAACTCACGGTGGCCCTGTGCAGTAACCCTGCGACACTATAATACCCACTGTACCTACCAATCATATATATTTATTTCAGTCTGAAATACAAACGTGCAACATATTTTACTCACTACTGTATATCTGAACAGGTTGTATACCGCACAGAACCACGCACAGAACCACCTACTATATGTATATAGAGTAACCTGTTTTTACCGTTTAATAGCTATCTCGGCACTCCTTGCATTCCACACTTTGCACTCATTCCTTGTATATCCCTTAAGATTATTCCTGAAGATATAAGCATTTTATAATATAGAGATCTGCAAGCCTGTTGAGTCCCGATGGGTCCCGACAAGCTGAGTTGATCCGGGCCGGGCTTGGGCCTTTTTCTTTTTTTTTGTTGATCAGGGGCTCATTTATCATCCCTTATATGTGCAGCGCACACATAGGCCACTGTATGAAATATTGTTATATTGATTATATCATAAATGTCATACCTGTATGCATGCATTACACGTGACAGTTGACCATGCTGTGTGTGGTGTGTGCATTTGAGTGTATCGGAGAGAGTGCACATCAGAGAGAACTTAAAGTGATATCGGTGTCAGTCTCGAACTGAAAAATTGCAGACTTTGTTGGGCTGGGGCCGGGCTAGGGCTTGGAACACCATGGGTCAGAGGCCAGGGCTAGGTCTGGAGATTTTGGCCCTTGCAGGGCTCTATTGTAGTGTGTGTGTGTGTGTGTGTGTGTGTGTGTGTATATATATATAAATATATAAATATATATAAAACTGTATGATAAAATTATATTATATTGATGTTAATAATTGATATTAATATTAAAATGTTAATAATTATCAACTTTGAGCTATTAAATATAATTATATTATCTAATACTCTACTTCTCTGTTATCTTCTACTCTATATTATCTACTACTACTATGATTATATTATATTATATTATACTATGTTATATATCATATATATGAAGATTATTCCTTGGGATACAAGTATATTATATCATTATTAATTAATTAATTGTACTAAATTAATATTAATACTAATTATATTCCTATATTATCCATCTGCTGGAGCCTTTCCCAGCAGTCATTGGGCAGCAGGTGGAGAGACACCCTGGACAGGCCATATATATTACTATGTTACAAATTATATTATATTATATTACATATTATATATATTAAGATTATTCCTGCGGATATAAGTATAAGAGTGTTGTCTTGTTGTTTTGTGTAAGTACATTCAGAGCCACTTAACCGGAGTCAAAATCCTTGTTTGTGTAAGCATACTTGGCCAAGATCATTTTGATTCTGTATATATTCAGAAACTGGATCGTCCCGCAGGTAAGAATGCTAGCTTTCCCTCCGGAGACCGGGGGTTAAAACCCCGGTTGGGATGGCACCAGCGCTCTTTGCAGTTCCCTTCATTCCTTTACAGTAGTTGCAGTACTGGAAGCCCTCTGCATGGCGGAGTAATGACGTATCTAGAAACAAGCTCAGGGCCTGTAATTGTAGTCTCTTGTAAGAACTGTAGGGATGCTTATCTGCGACTAAATGAGGTTATCTTCAAGTGCTTCTTGTCATGTGACCTGGTCATCAAAATTGTTACTTTAAACCTGTGTTGGGGCGTGTAGGTAGCATAGCGGTCTATTCTGTTGCCTACCAACATGGGGGTCGCCGGATCGAATCCCCATGTTGCCTCCAGTTTGGTCGGGCGTCTCTACAGACACAATTGGCCATGTGTGCAGGTGGGAAGCCGGGTGTGGGTATGTGTCCTGGTTGCTGTACTAGCGCCTCCTCTGGTCAGGGGGGGGGTAGCGTGATCCTCCCACGCGCTACATCCCCCTGGTGAAACTCCTCACTGTCAGGTGAAAAAAGGAGGTATGTGGTAGACTGCAGCCCTCCCTGGATCAGCAGAGGGGTGGAGCAGTGACTGGGACAGCTCGGAGGGGTGGGGTAATCAGCCGTATACAATTAGGGAGAGAAAAAAAAAAGGGGGGGGGCTGTGTCCACCTGTGTCTATGCATATATCTGTCTGTGTTGTGTGTGTATGAAAAAAAGAAGAAAAAACATGACAGAGGACGTTGGACTCCATCTTTCTTGTTTTCCAGACCTACACTTTAGTACACTCGCACTACCAAGTGTTGACGCTCCTAATGGCAGCACGCCCCACATAAACTACCTCCTTACATCATTTACAAATCAGGTGGCAAGGGAAGGAAATAAAAGCAGTCATTTATCAAAACAAGATGTAACCCCAAGCTATTGTGTGTGAGCAGCATGACGGCCTGATAATGGTGCTGAGTAGGAGAATTGCATCAGGAGGAATTGCACCTCAGTACATAATCTGATTTGTTATTCCAAAACATTGTGGTTTCAAGTCGTTGCTTCAGACACAGTAGACTTATGCAGATCAGGGTATTTACAGTGAAAACCACCATAAAGTGGCAAGAAACAAATAGTATAGTAGCACTATTCTGTAGTCATCAACAATCCAGTCAGTAACCAGAGAGAGGAGGCTCTAATCCCAGTAACTTCTTTTGTCTTTCGGATGCCGTGTGTGTGTGTGTGTGTGTGTGTGTGTGTGGGGGTGGTGGTGGGGGGGTTTGAATTTGCATTTCAGAAGAGATGTGGTACATTAACTACAGCCAGTTCCAAGGAGAAATTAGCTCGATGTTTGAATCCGTCTCATTTCCTCCCATCAGTTTATTTCATCGTTTTTTTTTTCTAAAATGTCACAGCTGCTGCGGTGACAAGCAGCACCGCTTCTTTTTTCTTTGTGTGTCTCTTGGAGACATTATCGCTCAAATTAATGGCCCGCTCAAGTTTTTTTGAATGAACGTGGGCATTTTCGAGTGTCTTTGGACGGGATGTTTGATTTTTATTATTCCACTGAGCAGAAGTGTAACTGAGAGGTTGTTCTCACGCAGACGCCTTGTCATGACTCTGCTCTCCCTGCACAACTGATGTCGGGCCGCAGTTAATTAGAAGTTTAAAGATTCCAATTACAAGCCAGCGGAGGTAGGGAGACGCGCAGCAGAAGTGTGCGTTTTTAACACACACCTGGGCAGGTGTCGGACGCAATCTACTAGGTGAAAAGCACTGACGGACAAGCAAGGAAACGTGATTCTTGATTATCTGCTCACATCCATAATTTCTCCCCCGCCTCATGTCAAGGTTTCCCCGTCTCGCGCCGTCAAGGCTGCTGCCCAGTCATGCCCCGATGGTTTCCCTCCCCTCCGAAGGACACGGAGTGTGGTACTTAAGACGACTACACGGCCTTTGCCCCCCGTCTGTCTCCCCCCACCCCACCGATGTGGAAATGGAAATGAGCGGACGTCAGATAAATTCATCTGAGGGCCCCTTTGACCCTGACAACTGACCTGCGCGGCCAAACCAAGGTGTCCGCTCCGCAGGAAATAGAGGCGGCTTTGGTGCAGGTAAACCGGCTTAATGGAAGTCGATCTGTAATGATGTAAAAGGGTTTTTCCTCGCTCCCAGCACGGCAAAGGAGAATATTTCCAGGTGAAATGCCTGATTGTACAATGTGCACACTGTCTGTGGGTGCATGCGTGGGTGCATCCATGCATGCATACGTGCATGTGTGTGTGTGTGAAGTCTTTCTACACGAGTGAGAAAGTTTCGAGGCCGGAGTCTCAGAAGTGAAGTTAGTTAACCTTGTCCGCTATAAGCCCTTTTTCCCCCCCACTGCCATGCTTGCCCAAAGATGGTGATGGTTTTCTCATAACAGCCAATTAGGCTCTGCCATCTTCGGAGGTGCGCAGGCCCCCGGTTTGATAGATCAGGCACCGGGAGCCTGGACAGAGAAAGGCAGCCAAGCATGTTCTCGGGTCAGCCCCATCCCACATACACCGGCCCCGCTATCAGTCAGCGGAGGCCCTGTGATCAATGGGAAGGAAGCCATGCAGCTATTATTTATAGGATCACCAAGCCATTAGATCCAACCATCCACTTAGCCTTTAGCACGGACTCTTTCTGTGTGCCAACCCAGGAAGAAGAAGAAGAAAAGTGGAGACTGGGGATAACTAAGCAGTTTATACTGTAGGACTATATCATTTCTTCTTAAATTTATCTCTCTCCTGACCGTGCCCGCTCTGACCTGCAGTATTTACAAGCGTACTATACAGCACACCCCGGGGTTCATTTGCGTGTTTGATTTATTTACTGCATTTGGCAAGTGTCCCTGATGAATGACCCGGTCCACGCGAGAACGCCGCCCGCTCGAAGTCGTGCTCCTTTCTTTTCATCACAGCAGCCCGTCTCCAACGTTGTGAGGTAATACAATACCCGATGGCCGTTATTTGCTAAAGGCACCTTCACGTGCACTAGAACTCTGTGCATTCTCCCGGAAGTTGGAAGATTTTCAGTTTAGCCTCAAATCGGACTGTCCCTTTCCTCTCGTGCGAGGAGCAACCCAGACAACAAAAATCAGTGAAACTACGTTTGTCACTCCCAAATGTAGACTACAGCCCGTCCGATTGGTTACCCAATTGTTCGGGGGGGGGGGGGTTCCCCTCCATTTTTACAGGCTGATCCGTTTTGAGTTCTTTGGAATTTCCGTTATAATTCTCACAGGGTGACTTTCAAGCCTCTGATGAATCTGGTCTAATTACATCCAAATGACGTGCTTGACTGATGGCGACAGATAGGTTCTGACAAGTCGTGGTGCTGGAGCACGAGTGTGCCACGCTGGTTTTATCTCGCACAGCGACGACGACGACTGTGTCCTCTTATCAAAGCATTTGTTCCATCACTGAAGCAATAATTTCAACAACAATAAAATCTCATTAGTTTTACAGCTCCATCTATATTTGAGTCATAAGCCCGACGTGTTTCTGTTTTACAGCTCTGACGGTGGAAGTGACGGAGGTAAAGCCCATGTTGTTGGCGCTCCTCAGGGACACGTCTCAGCCACGACTTTTCCCCAGTGTTGGAGAGAGGAAAAAAAACACGGCTGAGCTAGAATAATTATTTCCAAATGAATCATAGTGTTTGATTTATCTGCGTGTGGTACCAGAAGGGTGGCGGTCCCCACACTGGATGTATTCATGCAGATGTAGGGAAGCTGTGACACGTGAATATTAATTAGTACAGTGGGGGGGCGTTCGGGTAGCCTAGCGGTCTATTCCGTTGCCTGCCAACACGGGGATCACCAGTTCGAATCCCTGTGTTACCTCCGGCTTGCTTGGGCATCCCTGGGAAGCCGGATGTGGGTATGTGTCCTGGTTGCTGCACTAACGCCTCCTCTGGTCGGTCGGGGTGCAGGGGGGAGGGGGAACTGGGGGGAATAGCGTGAGGATCCTCCCACGCACTACGTCCCCCCTGGTGAAACTCCTCACTGTCAGGTGAAAAGAAGCAGGTGGTGACTCCACATGTATGGGAGGAGGCATGTGGTAGTCTGCAGCCCTCCCCGGATCAGCAGAGGGGGTGGAGCAGAGACCAGGACAGCTCGGAAGAGTGGGGTAATTGGCCAAGTACGATTGGGGAGAAAAAGGGGGAACTGCCCCCTCCCAAAAAAAAAGAATATTAGTAGTGTTCATGATGTCATGGCCATATGTAGAAATTCAGACATCCTTTAACCAAGTCCACATTTCTGTTAAAAGCACCTTATTCACTCTGCGAGGTAGCAGCTCTTACGTTTGGTTTTGTTTTTTCTTACCAGCTTGGAATACAGTATGTCTGCTCAGTCGCTTTATGAAAACTGATCAGAGAGCAAGATGACGATGGAAGTGAGGTGGGGGTGTTGGGGGTCTGAACGTGGCCGTGCTGTAACAGAACACACCCCAGCTTCTCGCAAGTCTACCCAGAGAGTTTATTCGCCTAACATCAGCGTGTTGCCTTTCTACTTGCCTCGTCTTTTATTGGTCTCGGGTGCTGGAACCTATGCAACATGGGGTATCAGTCTCTTTGATGCCCCTGTATGATGGAGGAGGGATGGGGGGTGGGGGGGTCATAATGTGCATTCCACCCTGGAGGGTAGAGAAAACATGGATTTTCTCTATCAAAGGGGCTACATAATGTGGTCTCGTTTTGTTGTTGACTTTGTCCCCGGGCCAACCAGTTCTACCATCCTAAGGAGATGCCAACGTGTTCAGTTCAAAAGCTGTTTAGCAAAAAGTTTCACAGCCTGTTTGTTAGAGGAAGGGACTGGCTTTACTGTGATGATGCCGAAATAACCATCTTCTTCTGTTGAAGTTATTCTTGCACCATCTCCCACAGCTTGCAAAACATTTCGCAAATACAAAGCTACACACATAGGCTATACGTCTACCCATGACCCCACGCTGTTACGTAGCCTACGTTCTTTGACGTATCTTCAGTATGCTGCCATCTGCTGGATAATTCATTTCAATGTGCTAAAACAGGACACAAACGGATCCTATAGAAGTAAGTTATAGCTGTGTTCTTATTGTTATCAGTGGATCTATATGAGGCACAAAACAAAGTCGCACGAGCCGAGTAAAGAGTAACACTGGTGTAGACTGTGGAGTCCTGGCCTGTAGATGGTGTAGACTGTAGAGTCCTGGCCTGTAGATGGTGTAGACTGTAGAGTCCTGGCCTGTAGATGGTGTAGACTGTGGAGTCCTGACCTGTAGATGGTGTAGACTGTGGAGTCCTGGCCTGTAGATGGTGTAGACTGTGGAGTCCTGGTCTGTAGATGGTGTAGACTGTGGAGTCCTGGCCTGTAGATGGTGTAGACTGTAGAGTCCTGGCCTGTAGATGGTGTAGACTGTGGAGTCCTGGCCTGTAGATTGTGTAGACTATGGAGTCCTGGCCTGTAGATGGTGTAGACTGTGGAGTCCTGGCCTTTAGATGGTGTAGACTTTGGAGTCCTGGCCTGTAGATGGTGTAGACTGTGGAGTCCTGACCTGTAGATGGTGTAGACTGTGGAGTCCTGGCCTGTACATGGTGTAGACTGTGGAGTCCTGGCCTGTAGATGGTGTAGACTGTAGAGTCCTGGCCTATAGATGGTGTAGACTGTGGAGTCCTGACCTGTAGATGGTGTAGACTGTGGAGTCCTGACCTGTAGATGGTGTAGACTGTGGAGTCCTGGCCTTTAGATGGTGTAGACTGTGGAGTCCTGGCCTGTAGATGGTGTAGACTGTAGTCCTGGCCTGTAGATGGTGTAGCCTGTGGATTCCTGGCCTGTAGATGGTGTGGACTGTGGAGTCCTGGCCTGTAGATGGTGTAGACTGTAGAGTCCTGATCGGTAGATGGTGTAGACTGTAGAGTCCTGGTCGGTAGATGGTGTAGACTGTGGAGTCCTGGCCCGTAGATGGTGTTGACTGTAGAGTCCTGGTCTGTAGATGGTGTAGCCTGTGGAGTCCTGGCCCGTAGATGGTATAGCCCTTGGAGTCCTGGCCCATAGATGGTGTTGACTGTGGAGTCCTGGCCCGTAGATGGTGTTGACTGTAGAGTCCTGGTCTGTAGATGGTGTAGCCCGTGGAGTCCTGGCCCATAGATGGTGTTGACTGTAGAGTCCTGTTCCGTAGTTGGTGTAGACTGTAGAGTCCTGGCCTGTAGATGGTGTAGACTGTGGAGTCCTGGCCTGTAGATGGTGTAGACTGTGGAGTCCTGGCCTGTAGATGGTGTAGACTGTGGAGTCCTGGCCTTTAGATGGTGTAGACTGTGGAGTCCTGGCCTGTAGATGGTGTAGACTGTGGAGTCCTGTTCCGTAGTTGGTGTAGACTGTAGAGTCCTGGCCTGTAGATGGTGTAGACTGTGGAGTACTGGCCTGTAGATGGTGTAGACTGTAGAGTCCTGGCCTGTAGATGGTGTAGACTGTGGAGTCCTGGCCTGTCGATGGTGTAGACTGTGGAGTCCTGGCCTGTAGATGGTGTAGACTGTGGAGTCCTGGCCTGACACGTTGATACTACACATGGCCATTGTAACTCTGGTTAATGGTCACGCCCTTATTTGCACATGAAATCGATCGTTGGTTTGAGTGGTTATGCCTCTGTATTGTTTATAAGGGTGGGGACACCTGCAGTCAGGTGAGACAGAAGAGGTCACTTAGATGATGATGAAACCTATCTGTCAGTAAACCTTGTGTCCAGATGAACTGATTCAGCCTTCTTTGATTTTCTTACCTGGACTATTGAGCATGAAGACACCGCTGGTCTCTTTAGCTGGACATGTTTAAGTCGGTGCCTCTATGTTAGGATATTACCAGCACCACAAAGCATGGAGGGAGATGTTTATTTATACTGTCATTTTAAACCAAAGTATTTTTCTAAGTTCCATAAAACAGAATTCAAACATGTTATTCCCATCATCTGACTTTGTGAACTCTGACAGTGTTCAGACTTCGTGTCAAGGTTCTTTTTAGATGTAATGCAAAGTGATGTAAACTAGACAATGTGCTTGTATATATTGCAAAGCCTCAAAGGGTATCGATTCTGTATCCCATTAACTTGGAAGGGGCAGAAGGATCGGTTACTGATGACATCATGAGTCTTTTCTTTCATGTTTTGGTTCCTTTTCACAAGCTCAGACCATTATGGCCAAAACAAGGAGGATTGCAACCTTAAATAATTGATGTTACAATGATGATTATCGAGAATTTGATGATTCTGAAAATGTGCGCTACCACTTTCACTGAAGCCACCATGTCTTAATGTCTTCTGTAAGAGAGATAAACATTAGATGGGGCACTTTAATTCTCTAGATTTTATTCTTTTCTTTTCTTTTTTTTTTCTATAGGGAAACAAAACAAAAAACCCTTCTGACATGTAATTTAGTGTGTTTTCATGGGAAGCCGTGCAGAATGTTTCCATGAGGCAAGTGGAAGGGAATGCTGTAGAAAATGTGGCTTGATGTGCGGCACTGGTAGAGAGTTAATTTTATTCATGGGGCACTCGAATCCATGGTTTGGTTATGTGTCCAGCTCAATTAAACAAAGCTCATTCACTTAGCGAGACACTGAGCCTCCATTATCATCAGCGGAGCCGCTGGTCACATCCCACCAGCTTCCAGGCAGCGTCTCTTTCATCTTCGTTTGAAAGAGAGTAAAAATGAAGGCAGCGAGGAACACCACCTAACTGATGTAGCTGAATGTCGGTTTGGGACCTAGCCAGAAATGTTGCCGGGCTGGGTGTTGATGCTTCTCGGCCACATCGATTGCCCTGAGCCTGCTAAAACCATCTTACAGGGATAAATTGTATATTCCCCAAACAAGCGTGCCTCACTCTTCTTTAATGGTCCACACGAGGGCAAGAACAAGCAAAGCGCCTCTGTTCACATGACCTGCAGATGACCTCGCCGAGCTAACAGGAGATTAACTGGAGCAGTGATGAAGCATGTTCATCCTGGAACACTTGGGGAATTACACGAGTTGAGTGGCTAATTTAGGTTTTGTGCATTTACTGCAGGGATTAGTGTGGCTGGTGAGCCAGTGACTCTGTTGTATGCATCTTGTTTGTTCTAATTCTGCTAATTCCTGGGCCAGTAATTTTACCCTGTGTGTAGAGGCAAATGCAGGTTTTCTATTGGTTGATTGATAATAGAAAGGGGGGGAATTTAGGATGCTATAGTAGTGAGGCATGGAGGGGCGCATGCAAAATTTGGATATTGCACACTCATGCCGATGTTCTGCAGTTGCACAATGACGAATGCTCATCGCACCTTTGATAGTGAGAGAGCCATATGGGAATTGCATTATGAAGTAAATCAAATAATTTTTGTATTGATATCGCAGTCGCCTCACAGCAAAAAGATCCTGGGTTCAAGCCCCAGGGTAGTCCAAACTTGGGCGTCGTCCCGGGTCGTCCTCTGTGTGGAGTTTGCATCTTCTCCCCGTGTCTGCGTGGGTTTCCTCCTACAGTCCAAAGACCTGTAGGTCAGGTGAATCAGCTGTACTAAATTGTCCCTAGGGGTGAATGTGTGTGTGTGGGCCCGGCGGCCTGTCCAGGGTGTCTCCCTGCCTGCTGCCTAGTGACTGCTGGGATAGGCTCCAGCATCCCGCGACCTTGAGTAAGGAAAAGAGGTTACCCCGAGTAAGGAAAAGCGGTTTGGATAATGGATGAATAAGTGATATCATGAATGCTGTAACAATGTCGCCAAAACACCGTTTGAAAAGCAAATTAAATCACAACCGGTGGTAAACTAGAGTTTGAAAATCTCAAACTATTTTTCTGTATGTACCAGTCGATTACAGGACGTATAATTCCAGCCTCACCCATCAGTTTACCCTACATGGGCTGATTCTACCTCTGTGGGAATAAAGGCTTTGTGAGAACTGCCCTACTGGCCACCTGAGGAAAAGTTATCCATAATAACATGGAGCGATTCTCAGCCCTACAATGGAGACTGCCAAGTTTTATGGACTACCGCTGGGCAGCTTGCTAATGGTGTTCGTTTGTAAAAAAAAAAAACATGAGTATACCAGATTTAATTATTTTGGGGAATTTCTGTAAAGTTTATAAAATGGCACAGAACTAAAGGATTTCTGACATCTTCATTCTTTAGATCATCAGAGGTCACTGCAGTAAATAGAAAACAGGTGGGATGTTGCCTGATCTTTCTAAATTACTTCAAACTACTTATCCCTCAAACTAGTTATTGTCCCATTAGAAAAATAATTAGGCTAGATTTACATGGCCTTGTTATCGCTGCACTTAGTATTTGTTTGGTTGAAAACGGGGGTAAGTAGAACATAAACAAATGTAAATACTGAACAGCATTCATTTTTCATTCATTTCTCTGATTTTGTACTTTTAAGTTCCACATGGGTTTAATTTAGTGATGCATTTACTGACTAGATAAATCTGTATAAGCAGTCTGAGTCACGGCACTACAAAGTGTAAAATATTCCAAATTTAACCGTGTGCTTCTGCAGAATTCTTTTTGCATCATTAAAAACAGCATGTCTTGCAGACTTCAGTGTCGACATCATTATAATTATACATGCAGACCAAGAACGATGAAATATAAATACACGAATGCCCGTGTACCAGAAAACAGGAGGACTCGTGGATTCCTCGATGACTTGTGTAAAAACAGCGTACTTGTGTTTCTATCTGGTGGGTTGTTCGTACCCTGTCTGAGTTATTTCATGGACCCGACCGGTCTCAGGAAAACAGATGCACTACGGTAACTGGCAGACATGGTGAAGTGCAGCAGCCATATTAATGTCTCCGTGGTTACAGGGATCCAACCCAGCGATGACGAGTTGACTGCTTGAAAGAGTGATGCTCCCTGGAAGTTAGCCAGGGCTCATTTATAACGACTATTTATTACTCCCAAGTGTGGCGGTGCTTAATCAATCCTTTCTGGACTAAATAAATATAAAAAAGGAGTACACACAACGCTGTACAAGAGTGAGACAATCACCGCCGCTGCTGTTGAAGCAGTGACACCGCTCAAACTTAAAGAGTAATTACACTCGAAAAACTGTTTTTGCATGAAAGCTAAACTATATGGTTTAATTTCAATGGAAGACACCCGCCCTGGATCAAATCTCAACATTTCTGTGCATTTACTGGCAGTAACTCTGCCAGCATTGCACCCCTGCAGGGTGAACTCTGCCATAAATAAGTGTTTCTGGATGCTTACGTATTCAAATACTTAAGTTCACAAGCGTATTATGCATGCAAAAGAAATTATGAATGTTTCCGCCCCCTCCGATCAGTGAGAGTCCCATCCCAACCAACCCACCCACCTTTTATGTCGATGCTGGCAGCAGATTGTCCCCCTAAAATGTCCTATTCCTTTGCATTTTTTAAATATGAGAAAAGGGCAGAGCACAGATAATACTCAGGGTTGATATTATTTTCACATGTGGCCTGTGGCCTGGAGACCTTCAGTCAGTACTGTTCAGCAGCTTTCTCCAAAAACTAACAGGGGACTGACACACAGTTATGTCACCGGCATGCACAGCCTGCAGCCGCTCAACTACATATGCATGATGGCTTTTCACAAGGAAAACACTTTTCCCTGGGGACGGACAGACAGACAGACAGACAGACGGATGGATGGGTGATAGACAGACAGACAGACAGATAGATAGATGGAAGGATGATAGACAGATAGACACATAGATAGATAGACAGATAGATAGATGGATGGATGATAGACAGACAGATAGATAGATAGATAGATAGATAGATAGATAGATAGACACATAGATAGATAGACAGACAGACAGAGATGGATGGATGATAGACAGACAGATAGATAGATAGACAGACAGACAGGTAGATAGATACATAGATAGATGGATGGATGATAGATAGATAGATGATGGTTAGATGGATGGATGGATGATAGAAAGATAGACAGACAGATAGATACAGTGGCTTGCAAAAGTATTCATACCCCTTGAACTTTTCCACATTTTGTCACGTTACAACCACAAACATAAATATGTTTTATTGGAATTTTATGTGAAAGACCAACACAAAGTGGCACATAATTGTGAAGTACAAAGAAAATTATACATGATTTAAAAAAAAATTACAAATAAAAAACTGAAAAGTGCGGTGTGCAAAAATATTCAGCCCCCTTTTCTCTGAGTGCAACATATTGCCTTCAGAAGTTGCGTGATGATTGCTGAATGATCAAATGTTGACCTAATGACTAAATAGAGTCAACCTGTGTGTAATCTAATCTCAGTACAAATACAGCTGTTCTGTGACGGCCTCTGAGGTTTGTTAGGAGAATATTGGGGAGCAAACAGCGTCATGAAGTCCAAGGAACACACCAGACAGGTCAGGGATAAAGTTGTGGAGAAGTTTAAAGCAGGGTTAGGCTATAAAAAGATTTCCCAAGCTTTGACCATCTCACGGAGCACTGTTCAATCCATCGTCCGGAAATGGAAAGAGTATGGCACAACTGCAAACCTACCAAGACACGGCCGTCCACCTAAACTTACAGGCCGAACAAGGAGAGCACTGATCAGAGATGCAGCCAAGAGGCCCGTGGTGACTCTGGACGAACTGCAGAGATCCACAGCTCAGGCGGGGGAATCTGTCCACAGGACAACTATTGGTCCTGCACTGCACAAATCTGGCCTTTATGGAAGAGTGGCAAGAAGAAAACCATTGTTAAAAGAAAACCATAAGAAGTCCCGTTTGCAGTTTGCCAGAAGCCATGTGGGGGACACAGCAAACATGTGGAAGACGGTGCTCTGGTCAGATGAGACCAAAATTCAACTTTTTGGCCTAAATGCAAAATGCTATGTGTGGGCGGAAAACTAACACTGCACATCACTCTGAACACACCACCATCCCCACTGTCAAACATGGTGGTGGCAGCATCATGCTGTGGGGTGCTTCTCTTCAGCAGGGACAGGGAAGATGGTCAGAGTTGATGGGAAGATGGATGGAGCCAAATACAGGGCAATCTTGGAAGAAAACCTGTTGGAGTCTGCAAAAGACTTGAGACTGGGGCCTCCGGAGGTTCACCTTCCAGCAGGACAACGACCCTAAACATAAAGCCAGGGCTACAATGGAATGGTTTAAAACAAAACATATTCATGTGTTAGAATGGCCCAGTCAAAGTCCAGACCTAAATCCAATTGAGAATCTGTGGCAAGATCTGAAAACTGCCGTTCACAAACGCTCTCCATCTAATCTGACTGAGCTTGAGCTGTTTTGAAAAGAAGAATGGGCAAAAATTTCAGTCTCTAGATGTGCAAAGCTGGCAGAGACATACCCCAAAAGACTTGCGGCTGTAATTGCAGCAAAAGGCGGTTCCACAAAGTATTGACTCCGGGGGGCTGAATACTTTTGCACACCGCACTTTTCAGTTTTTTATTTGTAAAATTTTTTTAAAATCATGTATAATTTTCTTTGTACTTGACAATTGTGTGCCACTTTGTGTTGGTCTTTCACATAAAATTCCAATAAAATATATTTATGTTTGTGGTCGAAACGTGACAAAATGTGGAAAAGTTCAAGGGGTATGAATACTTTTGCAAGCCACTGTAGATAGATAGATAGATAGATAGATATCTAAAGGCCTTTATAAAATTGGTTTTCCTTGTCTTGACATTGTCTGAGCAGTATGAATGTTGACAAATCATGAAGTCGATGCTGCCTCTCACGTCAGACATCCTAACCGGGATTTCACACCTACCTGTTCTGTCAAGGTAAATACCAGATGAGATATTAAAGCATTGCATATGTTAGTATGTCTGTCAGGAAACGACTGACACCAAAATTAAAATTTTAACAACTATAACACTATTGTTCAAACAATGGCCGCTGTCCAACACCTGTAAATACTGCAGCGCCTCGGTGGTAGTCATGGTGCGTCTGTAACCAGACATGTTGCAAACAATCACAAATCAAGTTTTGACTATTTCTCTGCACTGGAGGACACGAGTGTGTTTCTAGGACAGAGCAACAAACTTCACGAAGGAAATGACGCCACCAACACACGTCATAAATACTGACATGACGCACAAATTACGAGACGGTCGTTTTAGGTAGATCTTATCATAACTTAATTTTTGTGCAATTGATCTAAAACTAATTTTAATGCAAATATTTGACATTTTAGGAGCCCACCCCCCCATTTATTAAACTTTGAAAATCCAAAACCATCAAAATGATGGCCTTGGTCACATGTGGGCCTCCGCAAAATCAGCCAATCATTTTTGTCTTTGTAATGTGTGTTAACCCTCCTAGAGCTGGACAATATCATGATAAAGTATCAAACTTGTGACGTGAGTCTAGATATGGTCTAGAATCTGTAGTTATTGTAACTGTGCTGTAACTTACATGTTGTCATGCACTGGTCTGAAGACCTGCACTGCAGTAAAGTGAAGTTTCTGAACTTATTTGACAAGTTTATCATTCGACTGTTTTAGCTGAGTCAAGTTACCAGTGAATATCCCTTACTGCTTGCTCATCATATCCACATTACTAATGATCATTTCTCACAATGTTCTTTTGTAAATATCTCCTGAAAGTACCAATAAGCATCCCCAAAGTATCATCACGTTATCAATATCAAGGTCAGATTTGACTTTGTCCATATCGTGTAGACCTACACAACCAAAAGACACGAGGCGGAGCAGTTGAAGATGATAAGCTTTTAGTTGGGAGTGATGAAGAAGGACAGGATTAGGAATGAGTATATTAGAGGGACAGCTCAGGTTGGACGGTTTGGAAACAAAGCAAGAGAGACAAGATGGAGATGGTTTGGACATGTGTGGAGGAGAGATGCTGGGTATATTGGGAGAAGGATAATGAATATGGAGCTGCCAGGGAAGAGGAGAAGAGGAAGGCCAAAGAGGAGGTTTATGGATGTGGTGAGGAAGGACATGCAGGTGGCTGGTGTGACAGAGGAAGATGCAGAGGACAGGAAGAAATGGAAACGGATGATCTGCTGTGGAGACCCCTAACGGGAGCAGCCGAAAGTAGTAGTAGTAGTAGTAGCAGCAATATCGTGTAGACCTAAACCCACCCCTGGTCAAATTCTTCTGAGAGCCAGGGAACGCCTCTGTCTCCAGAATGATGAAGAGTAATAAGTGACTCGCAACATGACAAGTAAAGATGTTCATAACACATACGCAGTCGGCAGTCAGATCTTTGCATGGTCTTCCAAAGGACTAAGGAAGCCAGAAGAAGTGCTTGACATTCATTCATAGCAGACACCACACTGAAGTTAGGCAGCACATTACTGTGTGCTCAGCTCACTTCTCTCCCGATTGCTTTCTGAGCAAGACGTAGTTTAAAAGATACAATTAGCAGGGGCGTCCGGGTAGCAGTCTATTCCGTTGCCTACCAACAGGGGGATCACCGGTTCAAATCTCTGTGTTGCCTCCGGCTTGGTCGGGTGTTCCTGCAGACACAATTGGCTGTGTCTGCAGGTGGGAAGTCAGATGTGGGTATGTGTCCTGGTCGCTGCACTAGCGCCTCCTCTGGTCGGTCGGGGCGCTTGTTCAGGGGGGAGGGGGAACTGGGGGGAATAGCGTGACCCTCCCACGCGTCACATCCCCCAGGTGAAGCTCCTCACTGTTGGGTGAAAAGAAGCGGCTGGTGACTCGCATGTATCTGCAGAGGGGGTGGAGCAGTGACCGGGACGGCTCGGAAGAGTGGGGTAGTTAGCCAAGTACAACTGGGGGGGAGATACAATCAGCAAGGGAGGAAACACATCCATACTTCTTTCAAATATGATAAAATCGTTAAATATATTTAAAACAGTCAAAAATATAAGATGTCAAAACATTTCTGTGTGGCCTTCTGCACAACAAGCAATGGTAAAAAGCCGGAACTTCATCTCTTATTCATAATTCATATTCAAACAATGAAAGACGGCCTGACAGTCTGGCTTGTTGGTTGCGAGCGACAGTGTCGAGGGGACGAGCAGTCAGCGTCTCATCAGAGGTTATTAGTACAGAGATTTTCTTTACTTCCTCTGTGACTCTTTATGTGTAAATTAAGCATCAAGATAACGACTGTTGCTAGACCAGCTCATTAGCATACGACGGTGTCACGGCAACAACGAGGAAGCTAAAGGCACTCGGGTCCGACTCTGTTGAAGTTTAGTCAAATACCGCTGCTGGTCTGCAACAACGACTGATTGTGGATGCAGTTTATTAAATCAAACGGCAGTGACAACAGCTTGATGTGAACAAGTGGTCCTTATTGAACAGGGCTTGCCTTTGACCCAGCGAAGCTTCCGGTTATGGCAGTGAATAATATGTTGGGGAATGAAGTGCACTAAGCCCACGGTAAAGAGCTTGTTCAACAGCAGGAAAAGGCAGTGAATAAACCAGTCAGAAATAAAACTGATGTAAAACTCGATGAAAACCGGGGAAACGTAAGACTTTTAATTAACTTAAGCTACTTGTCGGGTGTGTCTTCCCGAAGATGACGGTCAAGACACATGAGACGACATGAGCCGCTAAGACCGTCACCTCACCTAAACTGGGCTGTTCTTATTAAAAGAAAGCAGACACTGTCACCGACATCGGCCTCCGTCTCGGAGGCTCGGCCATGCGGACGGAGGCTCTGATGCCCACAGGCTAAAGCAAACAGATCGAAAAGCTCATTCACTCCCTCAGCCGTCACTCGGCTAAACAGGCGATGGTCATAATCCCAGGACAATGTGAGCAATCACCTTAATGTACCTTTCACAGCATGACCTTCAAACACCGAGTCGGTGCACCGCCGCTGTGCTGCGGCGTGTACGACGGACGGGACTCGATCCTCTTAAAGGAAGCTGAAGGAAATGCAACTTGACCATTCTAAGGGTTTTATAGGGTACATTTGCTGAGACTAACGCGTCAGCGTGGAGCTTTGCCAACCATTTGCTTTGACATAGGCCTCAATATGTTAATTGCGCTCGAACTACTATGTGCTGTACATAACACTTCACAGTTTGCCAACATTTGTGTTTTTGCATAAAATGTAAAAGCACACACGCATAGGACAGACAGATGCATACCCAAAACTCCTCTTTAGGGATGGTGAGCTTCTTTTTCTTTTTTAATCTTCCCCACTTTTCCCCTTTTCTCTCCAATTGTATCCGGCCAATTACCCCACTCTTCCGAGCCGTCCCGGTCTCTGCTCCACCCCCTCTGCTGATCCGGGGAGGGCTGCAGACTACCACATGCCTCCTCCCATACATGTGGAGTCACCAGTCGCTTCTTTTCACCTGACAGTGAGGAGTTTCACCAGGGGGACGTAGCGCATGGGAGGATCACGCTATTCTCCCCAGTCCCCCCCCCCCCCGAACAGGCGCCCTGACTGACCAGGAGAGGCGCTAGTGCAGCAATCAAGACACATACCCACATCCGGCTTCCCACCCACAGACACGGCCAGTTGTGTCTGTAGGGATGCCCGACCAAGCCGGAGGTAACACGGGGATTCGAACCAGCGATCCCCATGTTGGTAGGCAACAGAATAGACTGCTGTGCTACCTGGATGCCTGTGGTGAGCATTTACACCCTTGGCTGGTGTTGGTGCAGCCCGTGTTTGTATAATGGCTAAAAGTTCAGGCTTTTCTTTTCGAGGAATTTTTCTATGAAATTTGTTATTTTACACTCGATATTCTCTAATTCATCCGTAACAGCTATGAACATATATCATTTTGGTTTTGTGTTATACTAGTGCTGGATGATGCAGTAGGGAATTTTATACACGTCACAATATCTGCTTACATATATGCAAAAATGCCATGTTTAAGAATCCAAATAAGGTTCATCACATTAAAATGGTAGGTAAAGTATAATTACCAAGCCAAAACTTGTTGTCAAATAATACTCCCTCAAATATTTCAGACCTCTTTTTCTTTGGAAATTTTAGATAGCAGATTTTCAATCAGTAATTTACAAGCCATAATTAACGCAGTGTGGTGACCTAGGGTGACCACACTTGAAGTGTCCCCCTCCTCACACGTAAAAAAGTGAAATTTACTGTGGGTATAAAGACCATAGATTTACATGAACGTATAGCTAAACTAAAGGCTCAACACACTACAGAAAAATATAACAACCAACCATAAAACCTGACACCATAGATAGAAGTGGGCCTACAAATGTCATACTGGCACTGATGCTCAAATCTGAATGCAAATCACGTCCCAATGTGATACGTCATGCTAAATATCATTATTTCCATCATAAATGGCCTGTACTATGAGGCCTACATGTCTAAAGCAATCATCACACCCATATACCAAATAAGGCAAGACCAATAACAACAGTTGCAAGCAACCATGTCAACAGCTGAATGGTGGTAGAGCACCAGGTGAGGTGATGTGAAGGTATAGGGAACCGCACATCGGAGCGATGTGTAGCAGGGCTGTAACGGTACACGTATTCGTACCAAAAATGTTCGGTATGGATCTTTCGGTTCATCACGCATGTGTACCAAACGAATGCAGCGTTGTTTTAACCACTGCACGTGCGGAACTTTGTGTGTGCAGAATTTAAATTAAAACTCCCAAGTTGCCCCCCTAGCAGTTTCCACAAAGGGTCGGATGTTGTATGTTCAGCCACCCCACTAAGCATGCACACACGCGCCACAGAAAGACTGCCGGTAGTTTAGCACAACACAGCCTCGTATGGTGAACGCAGATTAACCAGAGCTTGAAGCTCCAGTAAGGTTCAAGTACAGTTAAGTTTGTAAGTGCTGCAAGCTGAATGGATATTTATTTTATTTTTCCCACGGCGCCATGCAACAGCCGCCATGGGCTATACATCGCCAATTGTGGTCACTTGCTCATGGATGACCTGAGAGGTCGTGCTTGCAACTCGCATCAGGTATGCCATGGGTCTGGAGGGCTTCCTGCTTGTCTATTTATTGGAGAGAATATGGATGTTGCGCAGTCCTAATGTGAAGTAGTGATGTGCTCTGAAACTTGGAAGACATGGGATTCCCAGTGGAGTTGATGGGCAAATGTGTTGGCCAGGTCAAGATGACACGAAGATCTCTTCTGTCCTTGGCCACTTGGATCTGGTGCTAGATCACACTGGTATGCTCCAAGCAACCGGAGAACCCTGGAATTCCCACCTTCTTTTTTTTTTTTTTTACAATTTATTGACGTACTTGTTTCTTTCCAGGTAAGTGGACAACCTCCGTGCGACTATGCTGAAGAAGATTTTTCCCTCAATGTTTAGAAGGCAGATCCGATCAAAATTGATTGTCGGCTACATCCTTCTCATTCGGTATTACCACACCGCCAACCCTTCACCACACTTTGGGTATTACTTGCTTCTGCCATGCAATCCTCATTAGCCTCCAAAGAAAGTGTAGGACATCCCATGCATTCTTGTAGAGCTTATAAGGTACTCCATTAAGCCCAGAGGTGATACTGCTCTTGCACATCGGACTACTTCTTTCCATTTTGGCGGGCCAGTGTCCAGTGGAACTCAGGAGGCCAGATTGGCAGGATGTCAGGTTGAATGACTATCTGCTCATGCCTCTGTGCCATGGTGAACCCCCTCTGTGTCATGGTGAACCCTTCCCAGGTGTTCTTCCAGTTTCTGCTTTGAGGTTTTCAGAGTACTGCTTTTTTTCTTGGACTAGAAGCCTTTGATGAACTTGAAGAACCGTGTTTTTGTGTGGTCTTTCTTCTTGCACAGTTTCCTTAAGTCCTCTGCTCTTCACAAAGTTGCCAGCCGGCTCCTGATGTGTCTTTGGAGTAGGGTGAAGCCTTCTCTCTCTATATCAGAGGCTTTCCTCCGCTGCCTTTTCAGCCTCCTCCTTACTCTGATGAGACTCTTCAATCTCTCGGTCCTTCCTGGACTTGATCTGCATTGGTGGCGCCTTTCCACTGTTCTGTTTGCTCATTCCAAATCACTCTTCTCCATAGTGGTAGAATATGTTGCCCATCCTTTTGAGATTTTTCTCTGCAGTGCCCACTTGTTGCGCCAAGATTTTTGCCAGGTTGTCGTTGATTGTACCCCCCCCCCATTCTTTTCAACAGCTTTGGGCCATTTCACATGGCATCTGTGCCCTTTGACCTTTTTCTCCGTTGGAGGTCCCGGTGGTTGCGTGAGTCCATCTGCTGGTATTTCTGTGCTTGTCTCTAGCTTGGTCGGGCGTCCCTACAGACACAATTGGCTGTGTCTGTGGGTGGGAAGTTGGATGTGAGTCCTAGTCGCTGCACTAGCGCCTCCTCTGGTCGGTCGGGGCGCCCCCCAGATCGGCAGAGAGGGGGTGGAACAGCGACCGGGACAGCTCAAAAACAGCGGGGTAATTAGCCAGATACAATTGGGGAGAAAAGGGGGGGAAATTGACCAAAAAAAACCCAAATATCTGTGCTTATGTTAACCTCCTCAGCGATAGGGCTGCTGATGCTGTGCGAGTTTGTGTCCCGTCACTGTGCTTCCCTTGACTGAGTTGACTGGTTGCTTCGTAAGAAGTACTGGTCAATGCAAGGCCTGTCTCTGCTCTCTCAAGCACCATTTCCTCCCTTGGAGGATCTTCGAACCCATTCTGGATGTTACCTTCTCCCAACCACAGCTGCCCACCTAAAGCTTGTATCCTGCTGCTGCTGATATTGTGACTGTCTCACGTGCAGTGTTCTCCTTTTTCACAGTCATTTTTGTTCCTGGGTCTCTAACGGTGTTCTACTACTACCTCTACTACTTTCGGCTGCTCCCATTAGGGGGCGCCACAGCGGATCATCCGTTTCCATCTCTTCCTGTCCTCTGCATCTTCCTCTGTCACACCAGCCACCTGCATGTCCTCCCTCACCACATCCATAAACCTCCTCTTTGGCCTCCCTCTTCTCCTCTTCCCTGGCAGCTCCATCTTCAGCATCCTTCTCCCAATATACCCAGCATCTCTCCTCCACACATGCCCACACCATCTCCATCTTGTCTCTCTTGCTTTGTCTCCAAACCGTCCAACCTGAGCTGTCCTTCTAATATACTCGTTCCTAATCCTGTCCATCTTCAACTCTGCCACCTCCAGTCTTTTCATCAGTGCCATGGTCTCCAGACAATATAACATAGCTGGTCTCACAAACGAGATCAGGCAGGAGTCTCCAACATACTGAAACAGCATGGGGGATGGCCACAGTGGGTAGTTAGCTCATGACAGCCCCAATTGGGGTCTGTTCCCTCTAGTTGGCCGTCTCTCCATGCAGTCACGAGGACTTCCCCATGTCGTCAGCTGTCCTCTCACAGCAGTCACTGGACGAGTCCAGATGATCAGATTTAAAAAACACAGGCCGTAAAGTTAAACATTCCTTTGTGCGCTTAGGTTAGGTAGTGAGCGCTTACATTAGGTTTGCCTTGATGTAAGGAGTGGCTGACGATTGACAGGTAGTGGTTCTCAACTGGGCTCAGGGATTATACTGTAAAGATGCAACCCAATACCACCAATAACATAAACCAATATTTTTCTTTCAGTGACTCATAGTTCTCATGTATTTTTCATTTAAAAATGCTGGTACAGCCGTGAAAAATTCAGGGTGGAGTAACTACACTAGTGTAATAAAATGGTTGACGTTTCATTTTTAATATTTCTGTTTGGCATTATCATAGAACACAAAAATGCTGTTAAAAAGATGAGTTCTTTTTTTTTCTTTTTCCTCTTGCATGAAATAAATCCCTTACACTTCCATTAGTGCAGATAGCTCACGTTAAATTAAGAAATGTGTTTTGACTCTATTAACTGCACAGTGTATATGAATAATTTAGTAAGTTAGATGAAGAGCAAATCGGTATTACTAGGTAGTCTTTGACTAGCTTGTCTTGGAAGAAAAAAACTTTTTTTTAAATAATATATTACGCTGTAGCGATTTGAAGAGCACACATAGAGGCTCTTTTAAGAAATACCACAACTCCACATGGATTCTGGTCATTAGTTAGTGTTAATCCTCACAGAGCAGAAACAAACACGAAGAGATTATGGTTTACTCTTCCAAATGATAAAGCAGCATTAAACATTACTTAAGTCCACTGATCTCCAGTATAACTAAAGTCTACAGACACCACCGAGTTGTGGGGCAGGAAGTGTCATTTATTGTTAATGAAATACACACATTAGTGTCAGGAAGCACACGGGAGGAAGGTGAAAGTGTTTTGTTCACGGCTGAAATTTCACCTCCCAATCTCACCTCTTCACTTCCCCCCTTTTATGGTTTCAAGAGGGTTGATGACACTTTGTTGGATCATTAAAGTTTGTCTTCCATCTGTGCAGGGATGATAACTGCATGAAGGTATAGTATTGTTATCTCTTCGCCTTGTTTTTGTTACCTCCCACAGTAGATTTATCTTTTGAGACATATTACAATCCTTTTCTCAACAAGGACTCAGGCAAACCCATCTTTTGTTTGTTTTTAGGCGAGGAGGCGAGATAAAATACATTTAAGGGAAGCATTCCCGTTAAACGTTGTGCTTTTCATGGCTTGAAATAGCCTAACCCTTGTGTTCTGTTTGGGTCAAAATGACCCGTTTGAAATGACAACTACTAACCATGAACAGTGTTACTATTAGTTAATATTAGCAAGAAGTGAGACAAGGATAAGACATTGTGAGTTTTTAAATTAATATTACAATTGTATCGCTATACAATCCAAAGGAGGCTTGGGTCAACATGACGGGTGAACATTACAGGCGCTGCTGATGAGTGAACGCAACACGACCGAGGGTCAACTTGTAGTTCTGATGCCTCTCTCAGGGCGGTAGCATATTATTATTATTAGATCAGCCTGGCGTTAATCAAAGCAGTGCAACACAACACATCAGCCGTGCCTTGCCTGTGCCAACAGTATGTCACACTTTTGTTTCCCTTATCTGAGATTGTACATTAATATTTGTTTCCCTTATCTGAGATTGTACATTAATATTTGTTTCCCTTATCTGGGATTGTACATTAATAAACTCAACGAGCTTTATTACTCTTCACAGACATTTACACAAAACTACCAGCTGACAGCTCGTATGGTATGACTTTTGTTTCTTGAATTTTGTTTGAGGAATGGATAGGCTGGGGCGGCATGGCGGCGCAGTGGTTAGCGCAGTCGCCTCACAGCAAGAAGGTCCTGGGTTCGAGCCCCGGGGTAGTCCAACCTTGGGGGTCGTCCCGGGTCGTCCTCTATGTGGAGTTTGCATGTTCTCCCCGTGTCTGTGTGGGTTTCCTCCGGGGGCTCCGGTTTCCTCCCACAGTCCAAAGACACGTAGGTCAGGTGACTCGGCCATACTACATTGCCCCTAGGTGTGTGTGTGTGTGGGCCCTGTGATGGCCTGGTGGCCTGTCCAGGGTGTCTCCCCGCCTGCCACCCAACGACTGCTGGGATAGGCTCCTGAAAGAGCAGGATAAGCAGCTTGGATAATGGATGGATAATAGATTTTGGGCACCAACTTGTCAGATAATATAAGTAACCTAAAACTGTCATAGGGAGTTGAATCGGTTCATCTGGACACGACGTTTAGAGGGAGAAACATCTCATCACTCCTCCATAAGGGCCCAGACACACCAAACCGACTAGCGGCGACGAAGGCCGGCTGTTGCGTCGCCTCACGTCGCCTGCCGTCTGGGCCAAAAAGTAGCACTTGAACACACCGCAAAGACTACAGCCGACACCCAATAGCGTGTACGTTCTGCACTGATTTGCTAAGCTGAACAGCCAATCGGAGTGATCTGTCTCACCGACCGGCTCCGCCCGTTCAACACGGTGAATCAGCCGACAAGCTGCCGACGGGTCTGATTAGTGCCGACGGCGAAGGACACGCCGCAAAAACTAGGGTCACAGACACTCACTGACGGCCCGACATTGGCCGACCGTCGGCCTGTCGGTCACGTCCCTAAGTGACCTCTTCAGTGTCAACTGACTGCAGGTGTCCCCACCCTTATGAACAATACAGTGGCGTAACGACCCAAACCAGCGACCGGTTTCAAATGCAAACTGCCGTGACCCCACCCGCAGGGGATACCGCTCCAGCTGAGAGGGAAGAGGTCACCGAGATGAAACATTTCTCTGTCTAAACGCTGTGGTCTTCTTACCTGGATTACGGAGCATGCATGAAGACACTAAAACGCTTACTTGGCCTGTTAATCGTAAACTTGCTTAGCTATTTTCACCCAATGTACAAGTCCGGTGTTTCTGCCAGGCTACTACCCCTGTCAAATACTCCAGCATGCAATCTTGGGCGTCTCCGACAATAAATCTTGTTTGAATAGAACAACAAGAGGACATGCGTTGTAGTGCGATTAAAAAATGATCATGACCTTCGTTCGTTTAGAGGGATTTTTGAAAAGATCCATGACTGAGACTGGACCAGAATGAGCAGGTCTTTCTGGGAACCGCGCTCATGTGCTAATTGGGGGTAAACTTAATGACAGTGCAGCACTATTAGCATTATGATGTGTCACTCAAGCACTGCGATGGCAAATGCAATTCCACAATCTCAAGGCGGAGCTGTCTCACACAACATATTTCACTTAATTGTACCATTTATTTTATTTATTAGCTTAAAGGAGCTATTTCAGTGCAAAGCAAAAGGTCACTCAGACACAAAAGAAAGAGGAAAATCTGAGGTCGATTACTATTCATCAAAGTTATGCTCAAAAAATCATCTCTTCACACTCAGCTGAGAGACTCACAGATCTTTCCCAGCCTGACACGGTGCAGACAAGGTGTCAGGAAGCAGTTTTCTCACCAAGATAACGGTACGTTATGTTCCTGGACAGTCAAGTCAAATGCACTTACATGTAAAGCATTTTGAAATCGAACAGTGGAGTTGCTGTACAATGTCAAGTGCAGAAAAAGACAGGAAGTACTAAGTGGTGCACAGGTTTGCGGGTAAAGTTAAAAACAGGGTTGGCAGGCAACACATAGAACAGCAGGCATGCAGAGGCATGTACACCAACAAACATTCTGTCATATTACAAAATGGTTTACAGTAAGGGGCGTCCGGGTGGCGTACCGGTCTATTCCCTTGCCTACCAACACGGGGATCGCCAGTTTGAATCCCCATGTTACCTCCGGCTTGGTCGGACGTCCCGACAGAAACAATTGGGAAGCCGGATGTGGGTATGTGTCCTGGTCACTGCACTAGCGCCTCCTCTGGTCGGTCGGGGCGCCTGTTCGGGGGGGGGGGGGGGCTGGGGGGAATAGCGTGACCCTCCTACGTGCTACGTCCCCCTGGTGAAACTCCTCACTGTCAGGTGAAAAGAAGCGGCTGGTGACTCCAAATGTACGGGAGGAGGCATGTGGTAGTCTGCAGCCCTCCCCGGATCAGCAGGGGGGGGGGGGAGCAGAGACCGGGACGGCTTGGGAAGAGTGGGGTAATTGGTTGAATACAGTTGGGGAGAAAAGGAAGGGAAATTTAAAAGAAAAAGGTTTACAGTACCCATAGTGGATCTACTGGTTTTCGTGGTAGCGCAGCTTTTTAAAGGAGCTCTGCAGTAGTCATCATGCCTTGTAACCACAGCACAGCAGATATGATGGGAAACACGCTTATATTAAGATCGACATAATGGAGTTCAGCATACTCTGCACCTCCTTAGATAACATTTGTTGTCAATGAAGTACAGCATTTCAGTACACACGTCTCTATTCTGAGCTCGGCTGCAGTGTTCAGAGAATTGTCTTTTGACAACCTCGTACTTTTTTGTGCTCTTTCCTTGCATCTCCTTGAGAAGTTGCAGGCAAATAAACCTCGATTTGGGCTTTCTGTTTAGTTACCGAGAGACGTTCAGTGAAAAGTGTGTAGAATGAATTTCTTTTTCTAGGTGTAAGAGTGTCCAGAAGAGTCTTTGTAAGCAGTACATACGTTACTTCTGCATTAAGTGACGCCCTGTGTTATATGACAGAGCATTTCAATGGTAGCGTGGCTGTTGGCATGCCATCAAAAAACTTGGTAGGTGTGATTAATGCTGCGATCCGTAGTACTCAGAACTCAGATATTTCCAAGTCGGTGTTCCCGACTTCCGATTTAAATGCATTCCAACACTTTTGCTCAGGATAGCATGGATACCTGCTGCAGCACATTGTTGTATGTTTGGCAACCTGGTGAATTCTACAGCCGTCTGCACAGGAGCTGCATGAATATCTACACCACCATAAGTGTGGAAGTTATGCCAAGGTTCACTGAACAAATGGCATTTTGAATGGGCAGGAATATCTGCATGTTATCATAAGATAACAACTACAGACTAGTGGTCTACATTCAACTTAGACACGTTTCCAAATGGAAAACTATGCAAAGGGAAGTCTGTCTGCTGTCTAATGTGGGCACTGCCATGTTCCTGTGACAGCAGATCGGTTAATCTTGTCGAAATTCCTATTTAAATGGCCATTCCTTCAGACTTTTCCAAGTAGGAGGCCGGATTTTTCCGAGTTCCGACTTCAGTGAAATGTCAAGGTTACTCAAGGCTCAAATTACAGTCGCACCCCAGGTATTTTCAAGGTAAGTGTGATAATATAGAGGCTATGTAATCAGGACTTCTCATGCAGTACCAAAAATAGCTGTCCCTGTATTCTGACAAGCACCCGTATGAAGAGAAAACGTCTCTTAAAGTAATGGCTTGCTTAACAAGGAGCGGAGCGCTGACGCACCGGATGCCAGTCAGGAAAGAGGTTATGTTGGTTCTCCTCCAAGAAGGTTTTCTGGCATTCAAATAATTACAGTTGGGTGGGAATACACTTTCTATTCCACCATGAATATTTATACAAACACACACACACACACACACATCCCTGGAAAGCCCAATATTATGATGGATTTGGGTGTATATATTGCATAAGACATTTAAAGCAAAGAGAAGATATATGAATATTGTGTAAGTGTTAATTGTCTACTGTTGTGATGATTATTCACCTCACTTACATGAGCCATTACTCTGAAAGCTATTGTTGCTATGTATTGATTCCACATTCTCTCGCTCTCTCTCTCTCTCTCACACACACACACACACACACACACCCACGCGCACACACAGAGTGTTTTTTTGTCTTTTTCCCCATCATAGCACCACAAATACCCCAAGGATGCCATTGACCCTACTGCCACCACTGAAGTGGAAGTGACTGATGCCACGGCAAAAGCTGTTCCAGCACAAATGGAGCCAAGAGTCTTTCAAATCCAAAGCGCTTCACTTCACTTATATCACCACTGGTCTTAAGTGTTTTCTTTAATTTACCTGCAGAGTAACCTCTTCTCCACACCCCCACCCGCAGCGGCAGCAGCAGCAGCAAGCCAGACCGTTACCTAAAACCGGTCACTCGTCAGGGTTTCAGCAGCTGAAATCACAAAGAAAGCTGCGTTTTACTTTCCCCTGGTACTTTCACTTGTGCAGTACGAGTCGACAGCCACGCACAGATGAATCAAACAAAACTGCAGTCATCCTGCTGTCCTACAGACTCGCTGTTTTTAATTTCCTTTTTTTTTTAAAGCTTGACTAAGCGTATTTAGCAGAGAGCAGAAGCAAACACATATCGTGTCCAACATGCACGCAAGTGTTGGAAAAAGGTTGCAACCATTTGAGAGAGAAGCGTAATCAGGATGAGGAGGAGTACACACGATAGATTGGTGCCCTGAAAACCCAGCTAATATCTCCACATACCACCTGTCTTATACAAATTATGCTCACGCAGAACAAGCCCATAACTGAGGGGGGGGGGGGTAAATAAAACAAGCTAGTTAAAGGACCCAGGTCACATTCATGGTTTTGTCTCCCTTTTCAGTTTCTGCATTAATCTTAATGAGGTTTTACAGCCAACATGAAACGGAAGTGTAAAGAGGGAACGAGCATCCCTGAACCGAGGGGCAGTGACTGCAACTATTCCCCGACCCTCTGTGAATACTACACATGGCCACCGTAACGCCAGTTAATGGTCCCGGCAACTTGCATATGAAAACCAATCGCTGGTTTGGCTTGTTATGCAACTGTGCAGTTTATAAGGGTGGGGGCACCTGCAGTCAGTTTATAAGGGTGGGGACACCTGCAGTCAGTATATAAGGGTGGGGACACCTGCAGTCAGTTTATAAGGGTGGGGACACCTGCAGTCAGTTTATAAGGGTGGGGCCACTTGCAGTCAGTTTATAAGGGTGGGGACACCTGCAGTCAGTTTATAAGGGTGGGGACACCTGCAGTCAGTTTATAAGGGTGGGGACACCTGCAGTCAGTTTATAAGGGTAGGGACACCTGCAGTCAGTTTATAAGGGTGGGGGCACCTGCAGTCAGTTTATAAGGGTGGGGTCACCTGCAGTCAGTTTATAAGGGTGGGGCCACTTGCAGTCAGTTTATAAGGGTGGGGACACCTGCAGTCAGTTTATATGGGTGGGGCCACTTGCAGTCAGTTTATAAGGGTGGGGACACCTGCAGTCAGTTTATAAGGGTGGGGACACCTGCAGTCAGTATATAAGGGTGGGGCCACTTGCAGTCAGTTTATAAGGGTGGGGCCACTTGCAGTCAGTTTATAAGGGTGGGGCCACTTGCAGTCAGTTTATAAGGGTGGGGACACCTGCAGTCAGTTTATAAGGGTGGGGACACCTGCAGTCAGTTTATAAGGGTGGGGACACCTGCAGTCAGTTTATAAGGGTGGGGACACCTGCAGTCAGTTTATAAGGGTGGGGGCACCTGCAGTCAGTTTATAAGGGTGGGGTCACCTGCAGTCAGTTTATAAGGGTGGGGCCACTTGCAGTCAGTTTATAAGGGTGGGGACACCTGCAGTCAGTTTATATGGGTGGGGCCACTTGCAGTCAGTTTATAAGGGTGGGGACACCTGCAGTCAGTTTATAAGGGTGGGGACACCTGCAGTCAGTATATAAGGGTGGGGCCACTTGCAGTCAGTTTATAAGGGTGGGGCCACTTGCAGTCAGTTTATAAGGGTGGGGACACCTGCAGTCAGTATATAAGGGTGGGGGCACCTGCAGTCAGTTTATAAGGGTGGGGACACCTGCAGTCAGTATATAAGGGTGGGGGCACCTGCAGTCAGTTTATAAGGGTGGGGACACCTGCAGTCAGTTTATAAGGGTGGGGACACCTGCAGTCAGTTTATAAGGGTGGGGGCACCTGCAGCCAGTATATAAGGGTGGGGGCACCTGCAGTCAGTATACAAGGGTGGGGGCACCTGCAGTCAGCTGAGACTGACGAGGTGACTTAATGAGTGATGAAAGGTTTGTCCCGCTGTGTCCAGACGGACTGATGCATCTTTCTGGGATTTCCTAACTGGGATCACTGAGCATGCATGTGTGTGTGCTGTTGATGGGTGGGCTGCTGGGTCTTTTGTGTGTTCTTCTGTGTAACAACGGATCAGCCTGGGGGTGTCCGGGTAGCATAGTGCTCTATTCCGTTGCCTACCAACACAGGGATCACCAGTTCGATCCCCGTGTTACCTCCAGCTTGGTCGGGCGTCCCTACAGACACAATTGGCTGTGTCTGCGGGTGGGAAGCCAGATGTGGGTATGTGTCCTGGTCGCTGCACTAGCGCCTCCTCTGGTTGGTCGGGGCGCCTGTTCAGGGGGAGGAGGAACTGGGGGGAATAGCGGGATCCTCCCACGCGCTACGTCCCCCTGGTGAAACTCCTCACTGTCAGGTGAAAGGAAGCGGCTGGTGACTCCACATGTATATGGGAGGAGGCATGTGGCAGTCTGCAGCCCTCCCCGGACCAGCAGAGGGGGGGGGAGCAGAGACCGGGACATGCAATGGCTCAGGTAATTGGCCAAGTACAATTCGGGAGAAAGGGGGGGGGGGTCAGCCTGTGTGTACATGTTTACAGTGTTTGGCGTATATGTAAGGGAGACGGTCATATCAATGTTGTGTTTGTGTGCTCCTGGTATGTGTCCTAGTTGTACTAAAGTGACAGTAAAATAAGCACCACTCTTTGATAAACGCGGTGTCTCGATTGTTCATTTTGCATAACTGCATCTGTTTACCTGAAGTGGTCCTGATGCTGGCTGACAGAACAGGTTTACCAACTCGTCAGTTGTACAGACTGTCTGAGGGAGCAGAAGAGAAAGCAACTACTGCTCAGCTCTGGAAAAGCTTGTGATTTCAGCTGTCTTTTATTCTCTTTGCAGATGTGCACAGGGGGACATTGTCACACACACAGCCTGGCTAAACAGGTCGAGTATACTATATGCCGGAGAAGACAAATGGTCGGTGGATCCGAGAGTGAGTCTGGTGACGCTCAATCAGGACGAGTTTACCATTAAGATTGAAAATGTGGACATGACAGATGAAGGGCAGTATGTGTGCGCTGTCCAGACAAGCAGTCGACCGAGGACCACATCCGTTCACATCCTTGTCCAAGGTAATAAAGCTTTTGAAATGATAGGAAAGATGCCTCGCTTTAAAAATCTGGGCTGATTTTGTGTACTTCCCTGTGAGCAAAACTCCAGGTTGTTCCCATCTCCCAAATCCTCAAGTTTGGCAAAGGTTTAAAGAGCACTTGTCAGTAAAAAAAACCCAATGGCAGAGGCATTTGATTCATCCAGAATTTAATTATCACATATCAAGAATCATGTCTTCATATATAGAATCGTATAATATAATCAATATATTAATATATAATAACATTATAATAATGTCATATTATTATAATATATAAGAATCATGTATAAAATTCCCAACCTGGCTGTCTCCATCTGGCCTCCTCATCACCCCCCATGTAACTGGCTCAGTGATTCCTCCCTCTCCACCTCAAGCTGATGTGTGCTGAGCATTCTGGCACAAAATGGCCACCGTGCATCATCCAGGTGGTGCTGCACATGGGTGGTGGTTGGGGTGAGTTACCCGCTTCAATGTGAAGTGCTCTGAGTGTCTGCAAGAGTGCTGTATAAATGCAATGATGATTATCTTCTGATGAACTTGCCAGGTTTTTTGCCTCTAGCTAATCAGCAGGATTATAATTAGCTGATGGAGTATTCCAGATGTGTTTTTCCTTGAATCACTTAAGTCTAAATAAATGTGATGGATAGTTGACAATAGGAGGCAGGCCCAATAGTGTTCTGTCTGTCCCTGTGACGTTTATTTCCACAGTTTGACTCCATCATGTCAGGATGTGATGCGGGACGTACTGTATTACCAGGCGTAAAGTCTTTGCCGACAGTTAAAGTAGCATCACACACTTTTTTCTTAACAAGCTAAGTGTACAACAGCAGTGGGACACAAGCTCTGCTTCTGATGTCAAGTAAATATCAAATTATTGGGTTATTAAAACCTTAGACTGTAGTGACCAAGAACAAGCAGACTCGCTTGTGTTTCCTCACATGAAAACCCACTGATGAGTCGTTAGCCACATCTACATCTGCTTTGATCCAGTGGAACTGCATATTCACAAATACTGGTGCTGAACTAAATAATGAAACTGCTCCCCTTTGTGCCAGCTGTGCTACACAACTGATGCAAAACAGACTATGTAAAATATGGAACATTTTTGGAAGACTTGGAATACATACATTGAACATAATTAATTTTCAGGATGGCAGTGTCGGGCAGTCGGTGTTGGCTGTACAGAGCCGACAGTGGTCATGACCAAGTCATTATCTGACATGTTTAATGCCACGATAGCACACGGTAAGATTCTTGGTCAAAGTGATGTGCGGAGGCAATCATGTGCCCCATTTATCTGCTGGTGTCCTGCTGTGTGTGGAATAGAATGTGTACTGCATACCCTAATATAGTACACACATGTACACACATTACATGCGCACACCTCAATATGTTATCAGGAATACTTTGTCATTTCATTTCATGTACGCAAGTACATGTACCCAACACAAATACATGAAATGAAACAAAACATTGTTTCCCCCAGCCCACAGCAGTGCAACACAAAGACAAAAACACATAACCAAGAACTACAAGAACTCACATATACAAGCTAACACACATATCCAAACTAAACAAAAGAAAATGACTGTCCAAGAGAACAAACACCAGCCAGGATGACTGTCAGAACTGCTGGCCTGCTTGGGCTAGCAGTTAGCTTAGCCTGCCCCACTTCCTCGTCCTGTCAGACCGCCCTCGGTGTTTCCTCTTGAGGCGCAGCTTCGGGCAGGGCCGTGGTCCTTGGGCCCGCCGGGCACAGCAGACCAGGCTCCCTCAGCCGATCCAGCGCCAGCTCTCCCAGCCAGACACCTTCGACACACCTCCCCGCACTCCACACGACGACACTATAAACAGAGTCAAGGCTAGGCGGGGCCGCCGCCAGTCCGCCCTCGGTGTTATCGGAACTGCCAGTGTACATGGGCTAGCAGTTAGCTTAGCCTGCCCCGCGTCCACGTCCTGTCAGACCGCCCTCGGTGTTTCCTCTTCGGGCGCAGCTGCAGGCAGGGCCGTGGTCCCTGGGCCCACAGGACGCTGGAGACCAAGCTCTCCCAGCCATCAGATGAAGACACAAACTTAGACGCAGACGTGGACGGTACTGGGCAAGGCCGCCGCAAACGTGAGCTCGCGCCGCCATTATGTTTAACACGTTGAGGTGTTTGAGTACTAACAGACTGATATGCAAAAACTCCTTGGGTCAGATAAACTGTATCGGAGTGACTTTTAAACCTAATATATAGGTTGTCGGGATAACACTCCCGTAGCAGCCATGATACTACACAGTTCTGCACATGTATCTGAAACACTGAAACAACCTGTGGATGTGAAAACTTACTTCCTGGTTTGCCAACAGGCTTCCTTTGCACCGGTGCCGGGGTGGATGCATTGTTCTTCCGCTCTAAACATCCGTAGCCGGATGTAAACATGCAAGCCTAGATCTGCGGTATCTTCAACAACATTAAACATTAGAAATGGACATTAGAAAATCAAAAAATGGTCCAGGGACACATTGTGCGGTGCGTAGCTGTACTGATACAGGGAAACGCCTGAATGAGTGGTTGGATAGAGTGTGTGTTGCCCATCGACCTGCCACAAAACTGCAATGTCCCTGCATGCATGCCCCTGTTTTCCTTCCACAGGAAACCAACAGCAGATGTCAAATCACGGATGGTGTTGAAGGCTTTGAATCTGAAGAAACCACCGAAAACCGTCTTTGTTTGTTCCCATCACTTCATGGCCAAAAAGCCAAGCAAAGAAAACCCTTTCCCTGAACCGTGGTAACGAGGTAGCTACTCATTACACCGGAAGAGAAAAGCACAGGGTGGCCCGAATGCGGAAATGGACCGGAAGTGCCGTGTAAACTTGTTTATACAGGTGTATTCACTTTTTCTTACATAATGAATGCAACCTCGACAAAGCAAGGTGTTACATTCATATACTGTTGGCTGGGGATGTCACCTGCAGACACTTTTCTGCACAGACTCAGGGGCGCTTGAGGGACTGAAGACTGCTCAGTATCATGGCTGCTAATAGAGTGTTACCCCACAACATATATATATATATATAGAGAGAGAGAGATTATGTTGAAAATGGTGATCGTTTCCCTGTCAGGGGCAAATAGCTGCTCATAATTCACCTGGCCCGAGATTCCCTGCGTGATAGAGAAGGGGGCTTCTCTCTCGTAACATTAGAGCCAAGACCGCCGTTCAGCTCTTTATTGGACAGGGTGACCGAGGAGCGCTTTAATGAGAGGGGCTTCCATGTGGAAATCTTGAAATCGCTGCCTGAGGAGATGAAATGCTATTCAGAGTTCAACACACAAGTTGGGAGTCGTCTCTGCATGCCTGATTACCGACACAATTTAAAAGAACCACACAGACAACACTTCTGGCCATGTCAGTTCCACTAACACTCGAGAAATGTTATCTGTTCTGTGTAAATCGCTCATGAAGGGATTTGTAATAGCAGACCGCTGTGAATCACAAATTAATCCAAGAATATAACTGACACTTTGTTATGTTGGTGTTTCACCCATTAACTTAACGTAATTATTATTTTTTTTACCTTGAGAGGTATGTTTTGCTGTAAAACTGCGGTATTCCAGCTTGCTCACCATCCATAAAGCACAAAACAGTACAGATAGACTCACGTCTCGGGGTGTAAGAACCAGGGGGAGGCTGATGTGTGATGGATGTAACAGCTGATAAGGGATGTACACCCTCAGGAACAAGGTGTCATGGAAAATCCAGCCAGAGCGCCATTCCTAAACGGTCCCAGTCTCAAACTAAACACAGTCTCAGTAACGGGGGCAAAGACACTGCTCTCCTATCACATCCCGCTCAGATGTGCACCGCATGCTCGTGCTTCTCCTCTTCTCTCACAGGACTCGCAGGTCTTGTCCTCCGTGCCCCCCGCCACCTGCTAAAGAACCACAGACAGCATTTTATGGATTTTAGTTTGACACAGCTGCAGTTTCTTTATTCCTTTCAGGCTACCGAACAATGACTGTTTACATGCAGTCACCCATCGATCAAGGTGGGTGATAGAAGTCAGCTGATAGTTAAGGTGTCTACATTTTTAATTAATGCAAAATGTTTAACGATTCGAGTCTAGGACACTTGTCAGAGACTCAAATTATGGAACGGAATTTTTTTAAACTTATATTTATTGGGTTTTGCATTTTACAAATCACAGAATCACCATATGAAATAAATCCAGTATTATCCCCATCCCTCCCCTGCTCCCTAACATGTCCCCCCCCCGCCCCAACATCCTCCGAAATGACATCAAGTACAAATAGATACACGACCTCATTCACATAAACACAGACAAGGCAGAAAAGAAAGAAAACAAATTAAGAATAAAAACTACACTCATTTTTATCTTTTTAAACTGATTCTTAATTAGGCTGCTACAGTTCTGCTCCAACCAGGAAATGACGAGGCTGTGAGCCGTCCCAGTCTGGTATCTGGGTTAGGTTACCGTAGTGGGTAAGAAAAGGCCTCCAGACTCTTTCACATTTATTTGCATGCCCCTTCGGTGTAAATGTGGTTTTTTGAAGCTTCAGGTAAAACCTCATCTCTTCAAGCCATCTCGTGTGGGATGGTGGCAGGCGGCGCTCTCTTCCAGCTGAGCGGGACGAGACGTCGCGCTGACAGAGTAGTAAAGCAACCACGCTGCACGTGTCAGTCCAGCACACTGCATCCTCTGGCCTCAGTCCAAACAGGGCCATGATGGGCTGAGGTACAGTTGTCATATTATACACATCAGTAAGGGATTCAAAGACCTTTTCCCAAAAAGTCTGAAGGCTTGAGTATGACCGAAACATGTGCAACCAGTCTGCAGTGGTGGTCTTACATCCCACCTGTCATCCATGTATGGAATGGGATGTATGTTGCGTTCGACCCCGCTTCCAACATTGTGCTAAAGACTTTCGGGAAATTTACACCCGTAAATTACACCATATCTGTTTTTACACCCGTTCAAAAACTTAGGATGTAAATCTTAATTTCACTGAGCATGTCAGAGAACTTTTTACAACCGAACAAAGACAAGACAGAAATACTTATTTTTGGAGCAAAGACTAAGAAACAGTGAATCGCAGCTCATCTCAGCTCTCTGTCTCTGGAGTACAAAAGCAAAGCTAGAAATCTTGGTGTAATCACAGACAGTGATCTGAATGTTAAGAGCCACATCAATCATCTCACAAGATCAGCCTTCTACCATCGTAACAACATTTCAAAACTATGGGGCTTTCTATCAAAATCAGACTGTGAGAAATTAATCCATGCTTTTATAACAAGTAGACTAGACTACTGTAATGGACTATTCACCGGCCTCCCAAAATCAGATGCCAACTACAGTTAATTCAAAATGCGGCAGCACGTGTTCTCGCCAGAACTAAAAAGTATGAGCACATTACACCTGTTCTGTTCTTACATCTCTGCATTGGCTCCCCGTCGAAACTAGAATCGATTTTAAACTTGTGTTACTTGTATACAAAGCGCTGCATGGCCTTGCAACACGCTATATGAAAGACATGCTGATTACTTACAAACCAGCAAGACTGCTCAGTTCCATGGCAGTGGTCTTTTAACCATCCCTCGTGCAGGTCTACAGCATGGAAAGCTGCTTTTCTATTTACGCCCCAAGTAGATGGAACGCCCTGCCTGAGGACCTGAGAGAAGCCCCCACACTGGACACCCTGCCTGAGGACCTGAGAGAAGCCCCCACACTGGACACCCTGCCTGAGGACCTGAGAGAAGCCCCCACACTGGACACCCTGCCTGAGGACCTGAGAGAAGCCCCCACACTAGACACCCTGCCTGAGGACTCTAGAGAAGCCCCCACACTGGACACCCTGCCTGAGGACCTGAGAGAAGCCCCACACTGGACACCCTGCCTGAGGACCTGAGAGAAGCCCCACACTGGACACCCTGCCAAGGACCTGAGAGAAGCCCCACACTGGACACCCTGCCTGAGGACCTGAGAGAGGCCCCCACACTGGACACCCTGCCTGAGGACCTGAGAGAAGCCCCACACTGGACACCCTGCCCGAGGACCTGAGAGAGGCCCCCACACTGGACACATTTAAAAACCTTACTTTTTAAAACAGCCTATGGCTAAGTTCTAAGTGTGTGTGTGTTTTGTATATCTTGCTATTTGTATATATATATTCTGCTCCAGTTGTTGTTGCTTTTAATTAATCTAATTAATTAATCAGTGTTTATGGCACTTTTATTTATTTTACCAACTCAGTTTTAAACTTGTCTGTACTTTTATAAAATCTGTACTGTGTGTGTGGGGGGGTTATTGTTTTATTGTGTGAAGCACTGTTACATTTGTTTGTTTGAAAAGTGCTATCCAAATAAAGTCTGGTTGGTTGATTGATTAATTGATTGATTGACGTTTTTTCAGTCTCGCTTCAGAAATGTGGCCGTTTACTGCCACTCAAACAAGAGGAACAATGCACACTTGTATTGTCTGGGTGCCAGCTAACTGGATCAGTATCCACTGTTTGCATGGATTTGTGAGGGTGCAGCTTCCTTTAGGTGATCTTTGTTCCCTACCGCTCCCCATGTTGTCCTCTGTCTGTCCTGTCCACGTCACATGCCAGCAGCAGGAATCTCTGACCTCTTTGGGGCATGTGCACGACAGAATGTCCGAGAGAATTCAGATTAAGGTCTATATAAAGCAAACTGAATGATTGATAAAAATCTAGCTTTGTTAATCACATTGCATGCGTCAGTTGAAACCTTAATTTGATTAAGACAGTTCGGTTAAGGTGGTACCCTGACAGTTTCTCCTGTTTCAGTAGGAACGTGTTTGCCGCTGCACCAGTGTTCATCCTACCCAGTCCAAAATGTCAACAACAGTATATGGAGTGTCTCCGGCCATGATAAAGATGCCAGTACGCATCGTATCACCTGACTCCATGGCCCAGGTGGATAAACGAACTACGATTACCTGATGGAGAACCCCCCAGATTTCAGCCCGATGTGAGCCGTGTGACAGCTCACTCCGGAGAGATGGCCCTGGATTATAAAAAAGTGTTGATTAGTCTCGATGATGTGCAAGCCACAAGGTGTCCTCCCGAGACTGTTGAAGAGGGGAATCCTTTTCAGGGAAGATAGGTGGCTTTTGTTGAGGATCTCGTCAGAGAACTAAACAACCCCCCCCCCTTTTTTTTTTCTCTCCAAAGGACGCCTTCCCTGTCCCTCTTTATCATTCCTCGCTGAGACAGCATCTTTGCTGAGGACAGCAAAGAACCCACACCGCTCTACTTGTTGTGAGCCATCTACCATAAAACAAATGTACCGCTGGTGAAAGTCAGGCCAATCCGTCACCAGTACCTGTGAATACATATGCCGGGAGCTACAACTAACAATGTATAATGTCTGACTTCCCCCCACGCACACATCATATACTCACCTATGACATCCTCTCTCCTTTGCCTTGATTTAAATCAGGCCGTGGTGGAGCCAAGTCATCTACGGCCTCGTCTCTGTCCGTGGCTGTTCTCTGGCCAGCTGCACTCCTGTGTTGGTCTTGCTGGGCCTCGCCCTTCTCTCCCAATTCTGGAATGCCTACACAGCACAGACACACCAAATAATAGGCCTTAGGGTTTGCGAGACAGGGGAGGTGTGAGCCATTGGGTGGAGGCGAGGCTGATGGTTGAGATCTTGCCTGCAACAGTCCTACCCCTGACTGCATCTCAGCAATGTCCTGAAATTTTAGTCTCACTCACACTAGCTTAATACACACACACACATTCACACAAACCAAACACCCACTATCGGGTCAGGGTCCGCTGGACAGGTGGAGTGTGAGTGGTTTGGATCTGATGAACCTGGATGAGGAGCTTGGGTCTATGCTCAGTGCATGTGGCCAGATGGGGCATCTAGCTGGCAACGGTGCGGTGGGCCTCACCCCTGCGCCGGGCGTGGATAGGTATAGGGCCCTTCTGCCTGCTGTCAGGTGGGCGTTCCTGGTGGTGCGTCAGTCTGTTGTTCGTGGGGCCCGGCTCCAGGCCAGCGGTCCGTGCTATTCGTCCACTGCTTAGATCCCATGCCTGCAGGTACGCCTCGTGCCTGGGGATTGGTGGTTTGGGTAAGCCTCAGGGGTGCTGGCCTGGCTTGTGCTTTTGAGGACCGGTTTGTGCTCCATGGGGGTGTGCAAGGATTTTGCTCGGTGGGCTCCTGGCCCTCCTGTGGGCTCAGCGTTCCTCTGGGGTTGCGGTGCTTTGGGCTCCGGCTGTTCCCTTGGTCGTGGGGTGTCTGCATGACTGCGGTGCCTGTGGCTGGCTGCAGAGCCTGTCTCCTACTCAGAGGCACTATGATAAATTGCGATCTCAGACAACAGAATTTATTGGGATTAATCCCGTGCACACATAGCTGGACACTTCACATGCACATACACACCGCTAGCATCTGCCTGACACACTGCTTGGAACACTCTGGATTACATCCTTCTTCTGAGTACTTTCTTCCTTTTTGCTTCTTTTTTCCTGTCTTCTCCTTTATAACTAACTATAACTGTGGTCCTGAACTGATAGATTTAATTGTGTTTTGTCGAAACATATGTTGTCATCATTTTTCATTTCTAAGTGTCCTTGTTTCACCTGTGGTGATTGTCCCCCTCTTGAAGAAGAGATGCTGATTGGTTGTTCAGCTGATCAAACATGCGGGAGAGGGGGACCGGTGGCGGCTATAACTGTATAACAAAAAGCCTGTGCTCTCGTCATCCCACAGATCATCTGAAGGACAGTTATTATAAGCGGTTCTTGATAATTATAAAGATTGCCTTTGCAGGTGGAGAACCTGAACTCCACTTGCAGATTAACTCTGTCTGGGACACATCAGCATACATTTTCCCTGTGTCTTATGTCAAGCTTGCTGACAGCACAGGTTAAAAAGGAATTAAAACTTATGTGGTGGGAATGCATTTTTTAGTAAAACCAAGATTTGTGAGATAAAATGCAATCTAGTCACTTTAAACAGGCAGACAACTGTGAAAGCTGTCTTTGGAGTGTGTCTATTAACAATCAACTGCAAACGGATGTTTATAAAGCTAAACTACATTGCATATTTGCAAAGGCTCCATTGCATTTTCATACCAAATTCATACATTTCTTAAGCATGGCCGGGGTAAATGATGGATGCCGCATTCTGCTTTTAAAACTCAGTGGTGGCTGGCCAGTACAGGGCACTGGGGCACCGCCCCCTTCAAACATCTAGAGATGAAAATCTACTTAAACCTGTTAAATATAAGTTAGTTGTATAATGCAAATAATGATGAAATCAAAGTGTGTTCAGTCTGTGAGCGCCTGTCAGCAGCATTACATACTGGTTCAAATGGTGTTTGGTTGATTTCTGTCTGAATACATATACTTCCTGTCTGAATACATATACTTCCTGGGTGAGGGGCGCCGGCCAAACGACACCTTATGTAAGCCCTCAAACTTGTGGCGAGCAGGTGACCTGAGGCTGCTGTCTGATTGGTTTCTTCAGATTTTCCAGGGGGCGCAGTTCTGTGCTGACCAGACACCCCCACTTTTATTGGCAGTGAATTGGTATTGTTTTTTTGATCTAATGTGATTGGACAATTCTCGTGGCTGTCAATCATGTTCACACCCACCACCACGCCTCATCTCAACTGTCAATCATCCACCGTCTACCAACCCTGATAAAATCTATAGGCTGCATTGTCCTTCTTAATAACTCTGTGACTGTGTGGACATTAAAGCAGCAGTCAGGTGGGCTGCACCAAGCTAAATTGCCCCCCCCCAACATTTCTAGCAGCAGCCACCAGTTAAAACTATGTATTTTATAACTTTATATGAAACCGTTTTACTAAGAATCCAATTTTCCCCCTCTTTTTAGCAGCAACTTTTGTCCCCCAGTTTACAAATCAGCTTGTTATGACCTTATGTATTCCACACTCATTTCACTGTCTTCCACCTTTCTCTCAGCAGACCCACTGGTGCTAGTTAGTGCTACTGTATATAAAGGAAGCCAAAACTTTTTTATTATTATTATTATTATTTTTACATTCACATAAATTAATGAGGTTGACTTCAATGGATGTGATGCATTGTGGACTCGTTTAGGTTGCTGCCTGACAGAAACTGTTCTTAACTGTTGTCTTGGCAACAACAAAGCAGTGGCGTAATTGTAACATTGTGGCAGCCGAGGAACATTTGAACAGAAAAGGTCAGGAACAAAATAACATGTGAGACAGAGAAGAGAAGAGAAGAGAGCACAGGGGAGAAGAGAGAAAAGAGAAGAAGAGGAGAGGGTAACAGAGAGGAACAGAGGAGGAGAGAAGAGAACTATTTGTCACCTTACTGAAATCTGTGTATTAATCTCTGTAGCAGGCACCATGGACAAAGGCTCTCGACTGTTTTGCTTTACCGGTTTCCACGACTCACATGCAAGCATCTTTGCCAAAACACCTGTGTACTGTATCCCTAATAGTGAATACTATCACTTTTTACAACAGCCGATGGATTGAATACACTTAGACGCACATTTAATCTTCTGAATACGTCAATGAATATTTAAGTGGCTCTCCATGAACTGCCAGTGGCTTTGCATGCGACAACAGATAAAAACGCAGTCATTTACATTTCTCGGATTTGTAATTGTTAGTGCAAATTATCTCTTTCGATTCCAGCGGCTTTTCCGAGTGGGTTTTTCTGTTGCCTGCAGCTTCAGCGGCTAATATGTTGTTGACATATGCACAATTCTCTTCCCCGATCTCACACAACCTCTAGGCACTCAGCTCACCAGGTGTCTGTCAGCAGCGTTTTCAGACTGCTTTGCATGCCAGGGGCAGGAGAGTCATGGCCCTGCTGGCTGCCCAGAGTGCAAAATTAAATGGTAAAAATACAATATTTGAATCATCTTTTACTTGTCAAAGCGGCCTACACAAATAACATAATTGTGTGATTTCAGTTGTAAATATATTTCACAGTGTTTTCTAATGTGATGACTGTCCAAACGTGTTGCCATCTTTGCGCCCAAAACATCTGTGTGTCACATGCAAAATCTAAATTCTGCATTAACAAACATCAAGAAATTGTTGTGTTATTAAGTTGCAATTATTCACCTCCTCGTTTTAATTTGATGCAACACGTTGCATTCCAAGCCAGGACCGTCTCTCTCTACACTTGTTTATTTACATTAACATGGAAATGATAATTGTAACGTTGTAGTATAATCTATTTTGGCTGGGGCTTTGCTCAAATACATGTTGTACAACTGTTAATCTGAATGCTTGTTTATAAGAGCTAGATTTAGTTGAAAGTAATACTTTGTGGATTCACTTGCCCTTCGCTCCAGTAATCTCTTGTTAAATGTGACTTGTTTTTCTCTAGCCATTTGGACAACGTTTGGTCAAAACGTACCGTGAGATAATATTGAAACTGTTTAGCCGGTGTATTGAGCAATGCTCTTGTCGGCCCTATTACAGCAGACTCGTCTGTGCTGCTGGCCAGACGGTAGGGCAGCGTGTGCGGGCTGTGCTGTGTGGAAGAAGATCTCTGATCCATGGGGATGATGTGGGCTTCAGCCCCTCTGGCAGCTGTAGAGTAATAACCTTTCTTCTTGTGCTGCATATGGTTGATACTTCATTAATGCCCATAGGGAAACGGTCTTTTCATTTGGCTCCCTCCACAGGGAGGTCAGAGCTCACGGTCAGCTGGAGAACAGTGCTACCGGAGCTGACAGGAACCCTTTGCAGACAGGGGGCTCGACCCCGGGTCATCCAGTCTATCTAACCACAAGGTCACTCAGCAGGAGTGCTGTTATGGCTCAGATAACTCTTATTAACTTGTGAATTCTGCCCATCTCTGTCAGCAGTGATTCATGTTTCACCTGTATTATATAATACACAGTAATCCGGATGCCTGTCTCACGTGCACAGGAAGTTCGATGTCGTCATGATAGCCAACTATACAGTCAGAAAACAGCAATCAGGTCTAACTGGTTTCTCACATTTGGTTATCAGCGCACCCAGTCTACCCAAGGGTTTCAAACCTCGCCATTAACACATCCTCATTTCTCTCACGAAGAACTAATTACAGCAAATTACAATGAAGAAGGCCGGGGAGAACAGCAGGATAAAAACTGCAGATAGTGTAAATGTGTATGTAAATGCTTTATCACTCCCCCATCATTAAAGCACAGTTCTGCACAAGTCATTTAAGGCTTCAGAAGGCGATGAAACTGCAGTTCCCTCTGACTCAGAATCACTGTTCACCCTGTCCCTCAGAAGATCCCATCTTGCTAGCCACGGTTTTTTTCTTATTCTCAGTCTTGTTTTTGTGCGAAATAAAGAGTACGGACAATTTAGATACGCAACTTTGGCTTTCTACAGACTAAAAATAATAATTTGAAAATTGAAATAAATTGTACCCTGCACAGGCCGGCAGGCCCTGTGATGGCCTAGGTGTGTGTGGTGGTGGTGGTGGTGGTGGTGGTGGGGGGGGGGTGTCGGTCCTGTGATGGGCTGGTGGCCTGTCCAGGGTGTCTCCCCAGCCTGCTGCCCAGTGACTGCTGGGATAGGCTGCAGCATCCCCGCCACCCTGAGAGCAGGATAAGCGGTTTGGATGATGGATAAATTGTACTCAACAAAGGAATTTAATAATTTAGGTGCAAAATAATCTGTCCTAACAGCTAAGACACATTTTGATTCCCTTCTGAAGACCAGGAAGCAGCGGGTGTAGGGAGAGGTAACAAACTGATAATAATATCAAGTACGTTGTCAGGGTAACAAGATACAAACAGTTCACATGTAGGACAAACAGAGATTTTACAGATTTATAATGTCCACTTCGAAATGACACACGATATCCCGGCTGCGGTTGCACTCTTGCCCACTACAGCACATGACAACATACACAAGACCTAAACAACAGAAGAAAATCAGTCCCGTCCGGCAGTATACGATTACTGCAGTCTTTGACAATGTGCCCTGTTGGGGTTTTCTGACTGCAGAGCGTGTTAATTTACCCCCAGTCAAATTCTGCGACATCAGAGAGCGAAAATGTCTCGGCAGAGAATGCCAGATAGTTACCGGATAATATTTAAAACTGATGACGTACTCTTCTTATTCTGCTTCAAATGCAGGACGTCGTCTCAATATGTGGGACCCGGGACCAAAGGTCAAAGTGCTATGCTGTGCAACATCAGGCGGCATGCCTGGTCACCCTATAGTATATGTTGGGGTTTTTTCACAGACTTTTATTGGTTGGGGGCCTTAACATAATCTGGTCTGCCATACACAAACACACACAAATATACAAACAACTACATACACATATGCACATTTATTAAGGCTGGGCCTACACAAACACACACACACACACACAGCACCTTACATACGCCGCACACCATTTATTATTATTACCGCTTTTTTCTGTTGTCGTGTTATTACTATTGTTGTTGCTGCAGTGTTGAGGAGCCGAAACACAAGAATTGTACTCTCTTGTACTTGTATAACGAGGCGTAATAAATAAAGAATCTTGAATCTGGGAGGCGGTGAGGTGTGCAGCCCAAGATACCGATTTGATAGAAGTGAGCAACTGCCATTTTTGTGTACAAAAACTCAATGTTAAGCACCAGGTTAGCTCACTAGCCCACAGGCCTCAGAAATGCTTCCTCCGTCTTTTTCCATTTCATTTATCTCAGCAACAGAAAGGTAATACCATTGGTCGGCTAAATGTATCTCATGACAGCAGTCTACAGCACCCCTGCGTTTTGCCCTGTGAGTCAGACAACAAACAATTCAGAGTAGCTATTTAAAAAGTGAATGCTGTCTAAGTCTAATGCTCTCAAGTGAATTTGTGCAGCTGAATAATTCAATAATATAATATCTATATATCTATAATATAATATCCTACTTGTCAGTGCACAACATGAACCTGAATAAACTCCTACACCCTGATTTCACTATTTTGCATGGTAGCTTACCAACCACATAATAAATGCAATTACAGTAGGCTCCATCCACAGGGATTGAGTTTCACATAGTTTTTGCGAAACACCTATGTTCTAGATCAGAACAAGCTCTGATCTAGAACATATGAGATAGCAGTTGGTTGGTTAAGTGTTTTTGAAGCTTTGTTTTTGAGTTTGATTGGGATTGAAGCTGTTGTCAGGTGGTTGTCAGGCTTTGTTGGAGCTGAGCACTTCCTGGTTTCACTCTGAGTTTTGATAGGTGGATCAGCTAATGCCGGTCATACCTTCTATCGTTGCCTTGATGTGAAAATCTGGAAGGGGTGGGTTCATCGGTGATACTTCTTAATACTTAAACACACAATCTGTGCTGTAGTGTCAACGGAAGCCTCAGCCCTTGTGTGAAACCCAAATAGGGTAAAGACCTGCAAGTCTACCTGTGCGAGTCCACCAAGCAAGGCCACCTACTAGTTAGCCCTTTTCTACTATCTATTCACGTAGCCTGCCTCACTCATCATGTGCTACAAAGACATCCCTGTCGTCCAAGACTTTCGAAAAAAATGGATCTGCCGCAGACAATGCAAGCCTGAGAACCTCTGTTCACTCAGAAAACCCTCCTCTACTCCTCCTTTACTCTTGGCCTATGGAATTGCCAACTGGCTGTAAACAAAACAGAATTCATCCAAGCCCTTGCTTATCTGTCAGACATTCAAGTAATAGCCCTGACCGAAACCTGGATCCATCCAGAAAACACTTCCACACCGGCTGCAGTCTCTGTTGACTCCACTTTCTCGCATACACCCCATTCTGTTGGGCACAGAGATGGTACAGGGGTCCTTATTTCCAAAGACTGGAATTTCACGAAGATTTCTCCACTAAGCAACTCCTCCTCCTTTGAATACCATGCAATCAGGGTTACTGCTCCAATTAAGCTGTTTGTGGTTGTCATATACTGCCCCACCAAAGTGTCAACTGGGGATCTTTTTAGTCAAAGTAGATGTGCTACTTTCAGCCATTCCTGATGATGACACACCACTGATTTTCATGGGAGACATGAATATTCATAATGACAAAACCCAAGCAGCTGACTTCCTGTCACTTCTCCTCATTTGACGTCAAACAGGTCCCCACCCCTCCCACACACAAAGCAGGCACTACTCTTGATCTGATTCGGAACTGACTCGGAACTGCCCCACAACAAAAAATCTGACTTCCACCCCCCTACATCCATCTGACCACTTCTTCATTCAATTCACGATCACCTTACTAGAACATCCTCATGTTCCTCCACAATTGGTCTCCTTTCGCTGCAACATCTGGTCCCTCACACCGACTCAACTTACCAATGAGGTTTGGCTACCATGCCTCCTCAGAATGATTTCTCCTCACTCCCTGCAAATGAGACTACAGACACTCTGTTCCTCACTGCCCTCCTCTCTTTAACCACCTCTGCACTCTAACATCTAAACCTGCTTGCAACCCCCCGCCCCAGTCCATGGCTGACTGAAGTCATCCAAGAGCAAAGGGTGGAACTCAGAGCAGCAGAGAGAAAATTGTGTAAATCCAGAGAGCCCACTGACCTCAGTGACTATTAAGGGACTCCTGCAGTTTAGAAACTGCTAAGACCACTTACTATCAGAACAAGATTTGTGATGCCACAGACACCTGGGAAATGGTCCTCTGCTTTTCACTCCTCAATCCGCCTCCTTTTCGCAGACATGTTTGCCTCGTTTTTTAATGATAAGGTCTCTGCTGTCAGTAACCAATTCTCTGAATCTGACCATGTCAGTCTCCAGCTACCAGCTAACTGGGCTGCACTCTTCCTCATTTTCCACTCTGACGGAGGAGGAAGTCTCCAAACTTCTGCTGGAGTCTCGACCTACTACCTGTCCACTGGACCCGATACCATCCAACCTTCTACAGACCATTTCCCCCAAACTTAACCCTGAAGTCACACATCATCAACTCCTCACTTAGAACGGGTGTGTTCCCCAGCGCATTTAAAGGAGCTATAGGCAGCCGCCGATTTTTGGCAAAATTTTAAATGTCTTATTATATCTGAACAGCAATCGATAGTACTCAAAAAAATAAGATGTTTGACACCGAAATGAAAAAAAATCCGTCATTCCTGTAGGGGGCAGGAGCTAAAACAACGACATCCAGTCAAACAAACAACCAAGTCAAATGATTGGAACAAGCGAGCTGTCTGTCAAACCCTCAGTTACATGCGCGTTTGTTCTGCACCTAACAGTTGCGCGTACACAAAGCCTGTTGGCTAACACATAGCTGCCCGCTAGGTAACTGCGAGTGCTAACAATAAACATGTTCATTGTTTATGTTCATTATAATAATATAGTTAGTTTTCTCTTACTTGTGTGACATCCATTCGGTACAGCTAATTCGGCTCTGCTCAGAATGATGCTCGTCTCAGGTGAAATGCTTTCGCTTCAATCAGCTGGTGTGTCCGGCGCGTGCATGTGTTTTCGGGGCGTGGCTTTGGAAGCATCCTGATGCTTTCTGATTGGCAAGGGTGGTGTCGAATTCGGCTTAAGGATTTAAAAATATTTCTAAGTTCTGCCCAAAATCAGCGGCCACCTATTGCTCCTCTAAACAAACTTGGGTCACCCCGCTGCTAAAAAAATACCTACACTCAACCCAGCCCAGGTTGAAAACTACAGACCGGTATCACTCCTGCGCTTCCAATCAAGACTTCTTGAGCCAAGTCTCTGAATTCCTTTCTGAGAATAACCTGTACAACCCGAATCAGTCTGGCTTTAAGCGGGGTCACTCTACCGAGACCACACTCCTGTCGGTAATGGAACCACTGCGTTCACCTAGAGCTGCTGGTCAGTCCTCAGCTCTGTTGCTGCTAGATCTGTCAGCTGCCATTGGCCTTTGAAACGGTTAAGCACTGAATCCTCCTCTCCACACTCACTGAGCTTGGCATCTCAGGAACTGCCCTCCGTTGGTTCATGTCCTACCTCTCAGGGAGATATTTCAGAGTTTCTTGGAGGGGAGACAAACAGCGTGCCTTATCCACAGGGGTTCCCCTCAAGGGTCAGTGCTCAGTCCCCTTCTCTTCTCAATATACACCGCCTCACTTGGTGCGATCATCCGCTCCCATGGTTTCTCATACCATTGCTATGCTGATGATGCCCAGTTCTTCCTGGGTAGTCTTGGCTCGGATCTCATCGTGCTTTGCCGATATTTCGGCATGGATGAAAGAACGCCACCTTCAACTTAAGCTCTCTAAGGCTGAGCGCCTTGTCATCCCAGCCAGTCCCTCCTTACAACAAGAGTTTAGTATCCAGCTCAAATTAACCCAACTCATGCCCACAAAGTCTGCCTGAAATTTAGGTGTCGTGATTGATGACCAACTAACCTTTAATGTTCATGAGGCTTCTCAACTGCTCAGTCATGTCATGCAGGCCTCCTCACATGTACGTTCAAACCTCTGTAGATGATCCAGAATGCAGCGGCACATCTGGTCTTCAACCAGCCCAACAGAGCACATCACCCTGCTGTTCATATCCCTCCAATGGCTCCCAGTTGCTGCCCGCATCAACTTCAAAACCCGGACACTCACTTACAAAACAGCCCCCGCCTATCTAAACTCCCTCATTCGGGTCTAGGCTCCCCCCTGCTCACTATGCTCTGCCAATGACAGGTGCCTGGTACTTAAGTCCCAAGCTAGACCCTGCTCTTCTGTAGTTCTGTGGTGGTGGAACGAGTTACCAAACTCTGTTCAATCGGCAGAGTCCCTCTCAATCTTTAAGAAAAGACTAAAGACCCAGCTCTTTCACCAACACCTCTGCACTTGGATTGATGGAGAAAAAAAAACTGCCTCGATGCATTTCCTCTGTGCACTGCCTGTTGGCACCTACATCCTATTGGACTCGAACTTAGCTGAACTTAGAACAACACGGCAGTTACTCATGTTGTTCTCTCCTGCCTAGATCCTTGCTTGTATTGTATCAGCTCTCAGATGTACATCGCTTTGGATAAAAGCGTCTGCTAAATGAAATTGTATATTATATCATAACTGCCGGCTGATTTAAGAAATCCGTTGAAGCGCTACACATCACCTTCAGAAGAGATGTACGGGACTTTAATCAAAAGGAATTAAATATGACTTTAATATTGAGGTTAGATCATGTCAACCTAGTGGCTTAATGCACACATCCCATTTTACTGGCTGAGTAGCCAGCGTGGCAAAGGAAAATGCCGATATTTTTTCCCCCCCAGATGCCCAAAATGTTTATGGCAAAAAAAGAAAAAAACAATCAAGGCAACATTGTGCATTTATGAACTGTGGTTTCTTTTTGACACTTGCTACATTTTCTGTTCAATCGAAAATCAAATAAATGGCTTCTGGGGTGATTTTTTTTTACCATGGTGCAACGCCTACAACTTCATCTTGTAACCCCAAAGACAATCAAAACGGCAGCTAATAACTTCTCAGTCTGAACTAAATCAAAACATTGGGATGGATGTTTTCTTTGTTGTCCATGAGGCTTTCTGGTTGGCTGGATAACTAGCTGGCATTTTTATATCTCCGCAGTTGGTTTTCAAAAGACACACGATCTCAAGCAAATTCATCTAATTGTTTTTTTAATGAGTGAAGAATGATGATAATAATAATAACAATGTAGTGTTGTTTTGCACAGATAAATTCACATGCCCTATAACTTCATAACGTGTTTTGAAATCAGTGACTAACCCTTCTGTTTTAACCTTGCACACATTAGGCGTATCAATGGTGCCCCAATGAACCGCCGCTAACAAGCGCCAACACTGACACATGTGCTGTATGTTTTGTCATTCAGGAGGGGTAAATGGAGATTAAGTTGGTATCCAATAAATTATTCATGGAATCATGTCCTGCAAACCAAGTCTGTTGCGACTCCAAAAATGTGAAGCAACATGACATTATTTCCACATGCCTGGTGAGCCTCAGATCTGTCGGTTACTTCCCAATGAAAAAGACAAAACGAAGGCTTTGCCAAATTGTCAGGGTTGTATTTAACGGGGCACATGTGATGAAACTTTTTAGGTTTGAGCTCAGCATCTTTCTTTTAGATACTGTACGGCGAGGTTTTAACAGGGTATCTAAATGAAAAGACATTTCATTTTGCAGGACTTGATTCAGCTGAAATTAAAAGTATATTAAAAAGTAACAAAGGCAGGATATCATTAGACCGGATCATAAGTACCACTACGATTTTCTCCGAGCCCATACGAGTCTGACATGCCTAACTGCGTCAGCACATACATCACGCAACACTAACCAGAACCAGAAAAAATCTTGTGGGTACGCCATACTGTCACCAAGTTATACCCGAACAGCTGTTTTCAATCACAGTAGGTAAATTAACTCAAGCGATACATTTTTCTGAAAGAAAGTTGTGTTAATGGCACGGTGGCGCAGTGGTTAGCGCGGTCGCCTCACAGCAAGAAGGTCCTGGGTTCGAGCCCCGGGACAGTCCAACCTTGAGGGTCGTCCCAGGTTGTCCTGTGTGGAGTTTGTATGTTCTCCCCGTGTCTGCGTGGGTTTCCTCCGGGGGCTCCGCTTTCCTCCCACAGTCCAAAGACATGTAGGTCAGGTGAATCAGCCGTACTGAATTGTCCCTAGGTGTGTGTGTTTGTGGGCCCTGTGTAATGGACTGGTGGTCTGTCCAGGGTGTCTCCCCGCCTGCCGCCCAATGACTGCTGGGATAGGCTCCAGCATCCCCGCGACCCTGAGAGCAGGATAAGCGGTTCGGTAATGGATGGGTGGGTGGATGGATGGAAGTTGTTGGTTGTTTCTTGTGTCATAGTGATGATCATTTGGCACACTATTTAGTACTTAAACACATCAGCAAAGTTGTCATGTCAGAGTTTTTCAATATAGAAGCAGTCAGCTTTACCTGTCAGGAGTCATTGTCGGGACAAAAGCAACAACACGCGTTTCTTTCGCCTTGCCACCAATGCGGTCACACTGTGTGTGTGTGTTACAGCATTTATTAAAACGTGTATGTCTTTTGCACCCTCCCATATAGACAAGAGGTTTTAGAAAATGGTCAGAACATGGACTCAGTAATCTGCACCAACTTCATAAGGATGGCATCCTTAAATCATCTGAACAGCTGAGAGGGGAATTTATGCTTCCCAACACAGATTTCTTTCAGGTATTTACAATTAAGGGACTTTTTAAGAAAACATAAAGAGTGGGATAGAGTATTGGTGCCCACTCCAATTGTAGAGTTGGGATCGGGGATAAGAAAGTCATAAGTCATGTTTACCAAATATCTTTAGGCTTGAATATGAATAATACACTGCAGATAAAAGGAAGAGGGGAAACTGAAATGAATACAGATATGCCACAGGACATGTGGGAAGAAATATGCACTGAAGCAAATCTAGTAACCAGTTCAAATACATGGAGGGAATTCCAATGGAAGGTAACTGAGATTATTTCAGACTCCAGAAATAGTGGCTAAAATGGACCCAACACACTCAAATAAATGCTGGAGAAATTATGAAACACAAATTGGCAGCCATACCCACATATTTTGGACATGCCCTAAATTAAGAACATTTTGGGAAGAGGCGTTTGAGGCACTTAAAGAAGCATTCCACCAAAACTTCACAAAAGATCCAAAGATGGCGTTACTGGGATTAATGCCGGAAGGGATTGATGGAAGAGCTAAAAAAATACCTTTTACAAATATTACTATCAGCAGCAATTAAATGCATCACAGTTAAGTGGTTAAAGTCTGACCCCCAACATACAATTTATGGATTGGGAGAGTTTGGGAAATATATCGGATGGAACAAATAACCTCCTCTATGGGACTCCAGAAAGATATATCTATTAAAAGGTGGAGCCCGGCCATGGCTATACTGAGACAGTGAAGTTTTCCAGACCCTTGTATACATTCTGTATCATACATGTGTCTCTATCGTCTCAATTCACCTCATCTGTCTATGCATATACACGCAGCCATACAACTACACACATCCGCACACAACACAACTCCCCTCCCTGACCCCGACTTTCCTTTTTCTTTTTTAATTATTCATGTCTTTAATTTATACCACCATTACAACTAACACTTCAAGCTGAAGTAAAGGGGTTTTTTGTTTTTTATTTATTTTATTTTTTTCTTTTCCTTTTATTTTTTAATTCCCTTTTGTTAAATTATCTGTAAACTATATAGGTATTGGTTGTATAAGTTGCTGAAATTGAAATAAAAACTAAGTTAAAAAAACGTGTATGTCACAGCTGTGACAATGAATAAAAAAATGATTTGTTAGTAAAACAGCAAATACTGTTAACAGTGTTAACGTATCATTGATTTAGGCACTATGGTCTCAAAATCTTCTAAAAATTATCTAACATTCTAAAAATGTTGTTCTAAAAAGTAGTTGTAAAAATTATCTTAGTAAAAAAATATTACATTTAAAGGACAAATGTTTGGAATGACATATTAACAAGGACATTGTCCAACATTTTTAAAAACAAGAACATACACAAGTCAAGTTCATATCGTGTTACTTTAGTCCCGACTGACGGGGTCAAAAGTAATAATGCACAGCTTCCGTTCAAATTACACAAATTAACTGTAGTTGCTACAGTTCTGCACATCACCCTTGTTCTTGAAAATCGGTACCAGTATGCTGCTTCTCCACTCCTCAGGCATCCTCTCACTTTCCAGGATTGTGTTAAACAATCTAGTTAAAAACCCCACTGCCATCTCTCCTAAACATCTCCATGCCTCCACAGGTATGTCACCAGGACCAACTGCCTTTCCACTCTTCATACTCTTCATAGCTGCCCTCACTTCCTCCTTGCTAATCCACTGCACTTCCGGATTCACTATCCCCACATCATCCAACCTTCTCTCTCTCTCATTTTCTTCATTCATCAGCCCCTCAAAGTACTCCTTCCACCTTCTCAGCACACTCTCCTCGCTTGTCAGCACATTTTCACCTCTATCCTTGATCACCCTAACTTGCTGCATATCCTTCCCAGCTCGGTCCCTCTGTCTGGCCAATCAGTACAAGTCCTTTTCTCCTTCCTTAGTGTCCAACCTCTCACACAACTTGCCATATCTCTTCACTTTATGCTGCATCTCCTTGTACTCCTGTCTACTTTCTTCATCTCTCTGACTATCCCACTTCTTCTTTGCCAACCTCTTCCTCTGTATATTCTGCTGTACTTCCTCATTCCACCACCAAGGCTCCTTGTCTTCCTTCCTCTGTCCTGATGACACACCAAGTACCTTCCTAGCTGTCTCCCTCACTATTTCTGCAGTGGTTGTCCAGCCATCTGGCAACTCTTCACTACCACCCAGTGCCTGTCTTAACTCCTGCCTGAACTCCACACAACAGTCTTCCTTCTTCAACTTCCACCATTTGATCTTCAGCTGTGTCTTCACTCGCTTCCTCTTCTTGGTCTCCAAAGTCATCCTACAGACCACCATCTGATGCTGCCTAGCTACGTTCTCCCCTGTCACCACCTTGCAGTCTCCAATCCCTTTTAGATGGCGCCTTCTACATGAGATATAGTCCACCTGTGTGCACTTTCCTCCACTCTTGTACGTCACCCTGTGTTCCTCCCTCTTCTTGAAATATGTATTCACCACAGCCATTTCCATCCTTTTCACAAAATCCACCACCATCTGTCCTTCCACATTTCTCTTTCTGACAAAAAAAAGAAAAGAAGAAGAGTTTTGGTGATGTAAACAAAAGCTACGGATACCACTTAGGGAAAAAACTCGTAGGTGAATCCTCGACACTAAAACACATGCACTGACCAGAACCACAGTCGCAGATTGATGATGGAGCTGCTTAGAGAGCGTGTTAGAGCGAGCGCGAGAGAGAGAGCCAGAGGGGAAGGTGGACTAGTAATGCACAGCCTAGCCTATTGCATGCAGTGCTTTTGTAAGTTATTTATAACTTCCTCGGAACGCCGCTTTGTCACTTTTAGACCTACCCACCCAAACCTGTGATATTTCCTTGTAAGCTTACCAGAACCTGCCCGACCTGCAGGTCAACCCGTGTAACTCGTGAGTTGTGGGTCGACTGCTAGTCCATGCAGACCGGCAGTTCCAGCAGTCATCCTGGCTGGCGTTTGTTCCCTTGGACAGTAATTTTTTTTGTTTAGTTTGGATCTATGTGTTTGTTTAGATGTGTTAGTAAGTATGTGTGTTCTTGAAGTTCTTGTGGTTTTTGGATGTGTTTTTGTGTTTGTGTTGCACTGCTGTGGGCTGGGGGAAACCATATTTCGGAAATGAAACGACAAAGTGTTCCTGATCCTGACTCCTGTTGTGTTCTTTTTTCAATATCGCTGCTGTGAATCCAAAACTAAAATCTTTAATACAAACGGACCTTGACACCAGAATTTGAAAAATGTACAAGACTTGTAGCAGTGACCAGGTCTTGATTTGTAAATCATGAGGTCTCAGAAAACTTGTGATCCATAAAGGGAGAGTCCATTAACATACCATTACATCAACTCGACAACCGCGCTCGACCCCACAGTAGCATTATTGTGCCATGACAGAAGCATGTTTGACATCACTAAATGACTGTTATATTGAGGGCCAAATAGAATCATGTAACGTTTATTGCCAGCTTATAGTGTAGCCTTCAAACACAACTAGTCCATTACAACCGGCACCGCAAAGTGTGGCGTCCGTGCAAAAATCACAAACGGTAATTTCCCATCAACCAGAGATTTGTGGGTAAATTCATACATATTCAGACGCAGATGCAAACAAAAAGGGTCAACAATTACATCTGTCTTTTGCAGATGTGGTAGTTATTTTGCTTCCAGTGCCACTTGAACTATGAATAAATCCATCAGTCACAGGGAGGCGAGCCTATTAGTGTGTTGGTTTTTCTTTTGGGGGGGTGTCAGCAATCAGCTTTCTTCTTTTTCTTAAATATAACATACGTAGCATACAAATGAGCTCCTCGTAAACAGGTGCCAGAACACGTGTGGTTCAGAACCACCACCTGAGGTGCTGGATCTTGCTGGAACAGAATCAAGCACAAATTAGATATGACCTTGTCCTATGGATGTACTCACCCTTTAATTTGATACATCCCTACAAATTACACGTGCAGTCCCACCAGGTAAGTTCAGCCTCATCGAGGGAGGGAAAAGAATAGGGAAGCTAACAGCGCCTCGAGTTAACAGAGGTTGTTGAAAGGTTTTGTTGCATGGTACTCACGGAAATGGGCCTTGAAATAACCGACAGGTTGTATGGTACTAAAGGTACAGAAACCACACATTTATAGTTCAAGTGTAAAAAAAAAAAAGTGGGTGTTTTTTCTACAATTTTTAAAAATGCATAGAATGAATATTCTGTTACGGTTTATTATTTGACAATAAAAATGTGTGATATGTGACATTGTGCACCAAAGGCCATTTTCCCTTTGCCAAACCTATTTTTCACACTGGTTAACTGCATAAAAATAACTGCACCCCCAGCAGATACTGGTACCACTGAGTAGCAGTGAAGACATACTGTAAAGGTATATCTTGTACATCTACGTATACAGTATCGAGCCTATAGAACATGACAGATCATTGACAAAGCAGCATGCTGACTCTCTTATCTACCACGTCACTAACCTATGTGACGTGGTAGACAGGAAGTTAGACTATTCTTTACTATTCTTGTGGGATGGGATAGGATACCATCTTATTGGATACCATGTTATCCTGCCCTACAATAACTACCAGCACGCCACCCGGTCAGATGCAGAGGAGTTATGAAAGAGTAGCACCTGACACATCTCTCCATGATGATGTGCATGGCAACTTGTGTTTGGGGAAAAAGAATCGGGTATGTTTTCCCAGTAAAACTGTGTTAGAGTACCCTCTGTGTGGAAGGTTTTCCCATTTGCTGAGGCAAAGCATGTCCTCTGTCTCACTGTGTGGTGATGAGTTTTGCATTCCGCTTCAATCATCCACCGCAAAGCAAAAAAAGAAAAAAACAGCCATGCCATTTCTAGCTACACCAGCTCTTCCGTCATAGCCATGTGTTGATGGGGGCGATGGCAGGGGGAACAGATTGTTGGCACACAATCATATATGCAGTGTGCAGGAAACCCCTTAATAGCAAACAGGAACGTCAGATATTGTGATATTTTTCACTTTTTTCTTGTTTATTCAAGGGACAGATTTTGATAAGTCCTTGCAAAAATGAGTTGCAATGCAAGGATGGGTCAGACATTTGATAATGTCACAACAAACCACTGACCATAAGTAGAATAGTGATTCACCACTAACTTCAGGGAACTGTAGTAAGGGCTGGGCAATAACTCATTATAATTGTTTTATCATCTTCCAGTGGCATTGTGTCAGGATGAAATATGGATATTAGATATCATGATGCACTTGTTTAAACTAATGAGAACAAGAATGCACTACTCAAAATTTCTCACAAAATGAGGTCTGAAATATTTGAGAGAGTATTATTTGACAATCAATTTACATTACCAATCAGTTCAATGTGATGAGCCTCGGTTGGCCTCTTAAACATGGTATTTTTACATACACTACCGTTCAAAAGTTTGGGATCACCCAAACAATTTTGTGTTTTCCATGAAAAGTCACACTTATTCACCACCATATGTTGTGAAATGAATAGAAAATAGAGTCAAGACATTGACAAGGTTAGAAATAATGATTTGTATTTGAAATAAGATTTTTTTTACATCAAACTTTGCTTTCGTCAAAGAATCCTCCATTTGCAGCAATTACAGCATTGCAGACCTTTGGCATTCTAGCTGTTAATTTGTTGAGGTAATCTGGAGAAATTGCACCCCACGCTTCCAGAAGCAGCTCCCACAAGTTGGATTGGTTGGATGGGCACTTCTTTGAGCAGATTGAGTTTCTGGAGCATCACATTTGTGGGGTCAATTAAACGCTCAAAATGGCCAGATAGAGAACTTTCATCTGAAACTCGACAGTCTATTCTTGTTCTTAGAAATGAAGGCTATTCCATGCGAGAAATTGCTAAGAAATTGAAGATTTCCTACACCGGTGTGTACTACTCCCTTCAGAGGACAGCACAAACAGGCTCTAACCAGAGTAGAAAAAGAAGTGGGAGGCCGCGTTGCACAACTGAGCAAGAAGATAAGTACATTAGAGTCACTAGTTTGAGAAACAGACGCCTCACAGGTCCCCAACTGGCATCTTCATTAAATAGTACCTGTTAGAGCCTGTTTGTGCTGTCCTCTGAAGGGAGTAGTACACACCGGTGTAGGAAATCTTCAATTTCTTAGCAATTTCTCGCATGGAATAGCCTTCATTTCTAAGAACAAGAATAGACTGTCGAGTTTCAGATGAAAGTTCTCTATCTGGCCATTTTGAGCGTTTAATTGACCCCACAAATGTGATGCTCCAGAAACTCAATCTGCTCAAAGAAGTGCCCATCCAACCAATCCAACTTGTGGGAGCTGCTTCTGGAAGCGTGGGGTGCAATTTCTCCAGATTACCTCAACAAATTAACAGCTAGAATGCCAAAGGTCTGCAATGCTGTAATTGCTGCAAATGGAGGATTCTTTGACGAAAGCAAAGTTTGATGTAAAAAAAATCTTATTTCAAATACAAATCATTATTTCTAACCTTGTCAATGTCTTGACTCTATTTTCTATTCATTTCACAACATATGGTGGTGAATAAGTGTGACTTTTCATGGAAAACACAAAATTGTTTGGGTGATCCCAAACTTTTGAACGGTAGTGTATGTAAGCAGAAATTGTCAATATTGTGTAAAATGTTATATGGTTGGGCGTCTGGGTAGCGTAGTGGTCCATTCCGTTGCCTACCAACACGGGGATGGCCAGTTTGAATCCCCGTGTCTCTCTGTGGGTATGTGTCCTGGTCGCTGCACTAGCGCCTCCTCTGGCCAGTCAGGGCGCCTATTTGGGGGGGGGGGACTGGGGGGAATAACGTGATCCTCCCATGCACGACATCCCCCTGGTGAAACTCCTGTCAGGTGAAAAGAAGCGGCTGGTGACTCCACATGTATGGGAGGAGGCATGTGGTAGTCTGCAGCCCTCCCCGGATCAGCAGAGGGGGTGCAGCAGAGGATGGGATGGCTCGGAAGAGTGGGGTAATTAGGGAGAAAAAAAAGGGGGGGGGGATCCAAAATTAAAAAAAAATCTATATGGTTGTTGTGATAATAGACATCATGTCACCCAGCACCAATTCCAGATAGTATCACAGTAACGGCTGTCCAGATACTGCCTCTGCTGAAACCCCTGATGACTTCTCTTTTTATTGTTTCACAGTGCCACCCAAAATCATCAACTTGTCAAAAGACATTGTGGTAAATGAGGGCTCCAATGTCACGCTGATGTGCCAAGCCAGAGGCAAACCAGAGCCTTCCATCAGCTGGAAACTCATCTCTCCTTCCTCAGGTAACTTGTTTGTCCTTAACTGAATTCATGATGGACTTGTCTCTCTTCTCTGCTACAGCGACATCTTTTTTTCCCTCATACGTCATCTTATTAAATTCCTATTTCATATCTGTCTTATTGTCATCATTGTCATCCTTTTCTCATACATTTTCATTCTGCCTCCTCCCTCTATTCATAACACCGTCTTTGACATTGAATGACCCCACTCCCACCCTGCTGGATTTCTTGCTCCTCCCATCACCCATCATCTGTTTTCTAATCACCAATACAGCACAGCAGCTCAGAGGAAAATAAACTATCCTCCCTGTAATTGGCTAATTAATTAGGATAACCGGATGTGTGTAGATGTGGTGTAAGGACTCTGAATGATAGGATTAATGCTGAGAGCATTTCATATCATTATGCATATACGGGCATGTTTTGGTTGAGGGTATGCCAGTGTGGCCAACGCCGGGTTTAGTTGCATTGTACATGCTCGGCAGCGTTTATTCCATTTTCGCTTATCTCCAACTCAAGACCAAAGGAATCACAATGTTAGCCTGTATTTCTGTATCCCACTGAGTCCACGGTTCACTTAATCAGGCAAGAGGCTTGCATTCATAATGAGTTACATTTTAAACCCAGAGCACTTGTGCTTTCATCCTCTCCCCCCCGTCCTTTGTGTTACAACAAGGATGTGGGAATTGAAATGTTAATATGACAAGAGTGTGGCTGACCTGTCTGTGAGGAGATAAGCTGGGAGAGGAGGACAATGATAGACTCCTATATGCAAACTGTAACATCCCGGTGAAGAGCACAGAATTGTGCAGGCTTTTACTGAAAAGGCTAATTGTCAGAGATGCAGGGGAAGGATATTGTTTTTAAAGGGGAGAGGGTGTTCCTCTGCCTATCAGGTGTTCCCTTCAAACCGGTTGCCTTCTAAAACTTCCAGGTTTTTAGTCCTGGTCTTATCCAGAAGGTTAGGTGGTCCTAATGTGCTGGGTTTCCTAAGGTCCCTTTGATCTAAGGTCCATTTCTAATGTGCCTTTGTATCCTGACCTTGCCTATGTGCCGGAAACGCATGCCTTGGATGTCTACATGACCGTTTCATCATCAGCTCCATTTGGCTCTTATTGGTGTGCTCTGCTTTCTCAGCCAGAACTAGAGCCACTGACCAGACAGCCTGCCTCCCATCAGATTTGTTACATTTCCTGGGCTTTCCAGCAGGGAGGAATGTTCAACATGTATAAGCCCACTCCACAGGGGCACGGTCACATAATGGCCATTGTTTTAGGATATAGCTGCACAAAAATGGCTGCTTATCTGTGGAAACACAGCAGTGCAACCTGTTCTACTTTGCATACATCTACATCACACAGGGTGCCCTTACATTGAATATGTAGATCGGGCCACCTCACCGACAGAGTTACTGCTCCGTTTCCTGAATATGGAGTTGTTATTCCATTCTGGATTTTAAAATCCGTAAAGTATGTTTCATGTGTGTCTTGTTTTTTTTTAATCCGTCTTTGAAAAATAAAAATGGAAATGTATGTGTTTATGCAAATGCTACCTGCAAGTGTCAAATTTCAGATTCTGTATTGGTGTTTACCTAGGTCATTTTGGGATTTCTCCCTAGTATTGGCTGCTTGATCACACATGCAGGCTGACCACAGGAGGTGGGGCTGTAGTCAAAGAAGCACTGTTGAAGTATGTGTGTGCTTCAAAACAGCTAACAGCCAAAACACGACGTCCCACTCAAACAGTGGGTGCAGCAATCTCATCTTTTTCTGTAAAAGTCAACAACTTTAAAGAAACTGCGATAATGAACCTACTCCCGCACCATTGTACCTTTTGCTTACAGCACTTGGCACAGTGGTCTCTCCCTCCAGAGCGGGCACCCCTGTGGTCTAGTGCAGAAGCACATGCATGCCCTGCTGTTCCGCTGGTTGCCTATCTTTCTGCCTCTCTGCCCCCAAGTTCTCAGTCCCATCCCGTACTGTCATGCCTTAAGGGAGTTTGGAAGAAGACTGCAAAGATTCTCAATTTTGACCCCTTCCTTAACATGACCTCTAGCATATGGTACAATCCCGGCCTACGTCTTGGTAAAGCCTAAGAATGGGTGCAGAAGGGTATAGCAGTGCTTGGTGACCTTAACATAGAGCAGGACCTCAAATCCTTCCGACGACCTACAGGCTGAACCTGAGTTGCACAAACAATACTGGCAGTATGTGCAAATGAATAGTTTGCTGAAATCAGTTTTCAAAACACCCTCGGCCCCCCCAAAATGCAGAGACTCTCCCTCTGTCACATTTCCCAGGGAAACTGGCAGATGAGAACCCAAACACACGACTCACAGACAGGAAGGTTACAGTAACACTCGGTTTAATGATCAACAACAGGCAGGGGTCAGTACACAAGGAATCGGCCCGAACAGATGACCAGAGACACAAGGGGCAGGCAGACAAGCAAAAACAGATGCAGAGCACAAGTTCTAGTTACCGGGTTTTTAGTCCAAACGGGCAAACGGATCCGACAAGGGCAGGCAAGAGAAACAAGGTCCAGAAAACAGGCAGACTCCAAAAGCGGGTAGATGTGCAGAGTGAACAAGAGGATGCCGGATTACTTGGCTGTACACACAAGACGATCTGGCAAGTGAACAGGGAAACCAGGGCAGTCTATGAGCTGGAGCTAATCAAGGGGTGGGGAACAGGTGTAGGATACATGGGGTTGAATGAGGACAAAACCAGGGGCAGAAACTGACACGATAAGACAGGAAAGACAACAGACAATGACCAAGGTAATGGGCTGACTTACTAAGACCATGAATGGCTGAGAAGACCTCTGACTAAGCTAAACTAGGAGACGTAGTACAACGACTGACTGGACCGGGAGACACGGGACACTCGTTATCTCAAGCTATGGTAGGGGTCATGAAGCATCACTTTACTACTCTGATATTACAGAAACACAGCATTGTCAGCGCCCTGAAAACTGTATGGGAACAGTTTTTGTAACTACACGTGCAGAAAAAGAATGGGTCGACATCCTACATAACTCAAAGTACATGTCATGTGACATTCGCTTTAGGTAAATTCAATTTAAGATTTTTAACAATGTATTGGATGCCTTCTAGATTGTATAGCGTTGTATAGCGTTAAGCTTAAAGGTGACCCTGGGTCATCTGGGTGACGCTGGAAGTGCCCTGACGAACGCACGTGAACTCATGTCTCATGGCGTTGCCCCAAAGTACGGGACTTTTGGACGTCAGTTCATGATTATATCTAGACAATTATTGGTCAGGGTGTCCCACTCTGCGTTCACTTATTTCTGTCGGGGTACCCGCCCATCCTGAAAGACAATTCCATCTATACTGAATGGGTCCAGACTGTTATGTTGGCTGGGAGACTCCTTGTCTAGCAGGGGAAGTCAGCCCATGCACCATCAGTCACTGAAGGGCATAATCTGCTGCTAGGCGGAGGCATATGAACGAGCATCCTTCTCTCTGCTGGGCAGGGTAGAAGGGTATTATTTGAAACAGGAACGATTTCTTGGCCCTTAAAAGACAAACTCAAGGCTTAGCTCCCTTCCATGTACACACACACACACACACACACACACGCTCAGCTGGTCTTCTCTACAACACAGCCTCTTTTCTATTATTTTACTTGTAATTTAATTTCTTTCTCTCTAGTTAATGTCTTGGTCCTCTGTTTTAGGTTGTATCTGCATATATCCTTTTCTCCTTGTTTTGTTTGTTTATATTCCTGTCTTTCAACAATTCAATAAAATATCAATTACAAAAAAGAAACTGATAATGCCGGACACAAACTTGTCAGTTTTACTGCCGGTATGCAATGCGTATTATTCAGGTTAGAGCACGTACAGCCAAGAAACAGAAGTCTGTGCAGAATCTTAAAGTGGCCTGATGACATTTGCCACAAGCCATGCCTCTAAAAACAAACCTATGCTTGTAATTGTTAATTAAAATTTGCTAGATATTCTTTTCCAGATTATGAAACTACTCACTATCTCCAGAAGAGAGGATGTAAATGAGAATATTTTAGCAAGTTTATCTGTAGGCCAATTCTGATGTCACATGGAGTCAATTTCACTTTCTCCTTCCAGTCCTTTTTTTTTAAATAACTTTCCCGTCTCATTTTGCTTGATGTTTTGAAGCACTCCATCAATGAAGTCAGATGACAATCAGACTGTCATGTTGATTAGAGGTGTCTAGTCATGGCACATCATGGAGGGTTGAATACCGGCTTGATATGATCCTTCTTTGATTTCTCACATTTCAAGCAACTAAGAAAGGTCAGTAAAACAAGTTTCTGTGGAAGAAAAGGCAGAATTTAAGCATCTTCCGGTGTTTTTTAATGCAACTTCTTCACACCGTGTTGAGCTGTGGGATGTCCTCTACCGTTTCTTCATGACACCTGCACAACACATGACTGAAGAAAAAGGTGACTAGGGGGCACCCGGGTGGCGTAGCAGTCTATTGCGTTGCCTACCAACACGGGTATCGCCAGTTCGAATCCCCGTGTTGCCTCCGGCTTGGTCGGGCGTCCCTACAGATGCAATTGGCCGTGTCTGCGGGTGGGAAGATGAATGTGGGTATGTGTCCTGGTCGCTGCACTAGCGCCTCCTCTGGTCAGTCGGGGCGCCTGTTCGGGGGGGAGGGGGGAATAGCGGGGTCCTCCCACGCGCTACGTCCCCCTGGTGAAACTCCTCACTGTCAGGTGAAAAGAAGCGGCTGGTGACTCCACATGTATGGGAGGAGGCATGTGGTAGTCTGCAGCCCTCCCCGGATCAGCAGAGGGGGTGGAGCAGAGACCGGGACGGCTGGGAAGAGTGGGGTAATTGGCCAAATGCAATGGGGAAGAAAAGGGGCAAGAAGTAAAAAAAGAAAAGAAAAGAGAAAGGTGACTGAAAGATGAGAGCTTTCAGAGGAAGGTAGCCATCTTTCTCTCTCAGTGAACATGTACACTAAAACAAGTACCAAACTCTTAAAATAAAACTGTCAAACGACGGAAATTCTGACTAACACACTGAACAAGTCATGATGCGCCGTTCTTACAGCCGATTCCTGGCACACCGTCCACACAGGACTCCATGAGAATACACTAATTTAGCTGTCTGGCGGCGGCCACATGAATCCCCACGCTGCAGCAGTGTGCTGCCCGCAGGGTCGTGGCTGGCTCTCCAGACATGTCTCCAGCATTAAGTCTCATATGGCCACTGCTCCAGTATTCACAGATTGGATAAAGGTAGTGTCCTAATCCAGTGGTTCTCAGCAGGGATGCCTGACTTTCCATGACTAAACATCACAAATCTTAATACATTCATAAGCCAAACAAGCAAATAATGTTATATAAAATATTATAGCCTTTTTACTTTCTGTAGGTGTCACACTCATAGGTTTGCTTTGTAATAATTTGGTAATTACTACCGTTGTAAATGTTTTTAAATCATGTTTATGCTCCTAAATAGAATTAGCTCGACTAACTGCATTACAGTACATACCAACAGAGTTGTCAAGATGACAGGCAGACAGGTTCTCATGTCTCCCATGGGTGGCCAAGGAACATTGTCCTCATAAATCCTGCGTTGTCTGAGTTGTTTTGCAGTTTGTTCCTTTTTTCCTTGGCATCCTTAGCTAATCAACAACACCATTTTCAGGGCATGACATTTCTACAGTTATCTTCCTAAAACTTCCTTAAGCTATACTGTAACTGCTGCCACTGGCGCTAAACTACCAGCACACAGACACAAAAACAGCTCACCACAAAACAGCCACTAAGGCAAAGCCACTGCAGGCTGACAGAGAAATGGGTTCGCTGGTGACGGCTTAACCGCTTGCAGCTGTCGCTACTGACCGGTCATTAACAACTCCAGTGACTTCAGTCTGCAGCCATCCTCCTAACCACACGCCACCTCCGCAGCAGCCTATGTTAACCCTTTAATAGGCACAGCGACAGCCCCATGATCCTGTTCTGCTGAGCAAATCCCTGTTATTTGTACACATCAGACGGCCTCTGTGACACTTTCCAACACTGCCTCGCGTTGCATTGACTCTATAAATCCTATCCTTCCACTGGGTGGCTGTGCAGAAAAAAACACTATCATTTTCCAAAGCCGCAAGACAAAAAAAAGGAGGTTGATTGGTGCTAATCCGCTGACCAACGCTCCCGTTGACTGGACACGGAGGTTGATGTGAACTGCAGATGTGGCCAGTCTTACCAAGTATGCCCCTGTAAAGTGGTCAGTAAATAACTGTGAAACAACCATGCAACAAGAGTCAGGTGGCTCCTTAAGATACGCTCACTTCTAGTACATCAGCCCATCTGCCTGACTAGAGTAAATGGAAGCTGCTGTATTTATATTAACAGAGTAAATAGACGCTGCTGTATTTATATTAACAGAGTAAATGGAAGCTGCTGTATTTATATTAATAGTGGAGACAGAGCCTGTTCCCTGTAAAGTTGATGAGTGAAACGTTTATTCACTTGCAGTGTTATCGGTCAGTGAATATTACACTAAATTCAGATGATTTTTCTCTTTTTATTTTTTTACATGCTATAATGAAAGAGGTTTGGTTGTTGTGGTGTGTTTCTTTGCCATCCTACCTTAAGTGGTCTAAGATTTAGATAGTGTAATTATTATTGCTGAGATCAAAATCAATGAGATGTACAAAAAGTGGACTTACATTAGGACTCCGTTTTCACCATGGAAGGGGGGGGAGTCGTCTATGACTCTTGTATCAGGCAACAGGAATTTAAACAAGGTTTTTGCTGCAATGGAATTACATAGTTGTGTGAATGCATCCACAATGATTTGAAAATGAGTCACAATGTCCATTTGTCCATTTCCTCCCTGTGAGTGGTGCTGTCTCATCAATACAAGAACACTATAAAGATGATATTTACACCTGGTTGTCGCTAAATGAGATCCAATTACAATCCCCTGGAGGTCAGATCAGATTACATTCAGATCACAATGTGTATAACGTGGGTTTATACCTTACATTCATATCCATTTTTCCTTAGCCAGATAAGATTATAGATTACATCTTAATCAGCTGTAAATTGGGTATATCAGATCAGAAAATAGGATCGGCAAGTGCTCCATCAGCATTCACTTCTGCTTGCTAGATTCTTGGAGCCACTCAAATTCTTCTAAAAAAAAAAACGGTCTGAGACTTTATCTTAGGTGAGCTAACGAGCTTTACAGTTCCACTATGATAATGACTACAGTTATTCATTTTCACCAGAAAAGTCATATCATCCTCATCACACTATTGTGTTGAAGGTTTGGTAACCTTGTATTTGCAAAGCCACTGTTATTCAATGGCACACCAAAGTGATCGTAATCATCATTATTGTTCTGAAAATACTTGAACAAACGTATGTGTGAAATTGGTTTCGATAGTTCAATGGTTCTTATTTGAATTAAAGAATCTGGCAGCCATTCAAGTTTTGAATAGTACTCAGGAGGAGGAGATGGAGGCACATTTACAGAGAATTACACAGAATATTATGTAGACGAAACCAAGAATGAGATCAACCACTCTACTGGTTGGAAGCTCTTAATAAAAGTTTCAACAACCAGCTTCAAAACTTACTTATCATGAGTGCTCTAATAAGGCAGCGACTGTTATATAAGACTTCAGACTTTCGTGGAATACAGATGATGAAAAGCACCTTTTGAAATACAGTATGTACATCAAGTTTTGTAGCCCTATAAATCACAGAGGGATTTAAATTCACACTGAATCTGGAGGACCTACCTAGAATACCAAGTGCTGACTATAGAAGGACTAACCTATCCTCTGTACCAGCTTAAAGGCCGGATCTACAGCTTTTTGGACCATATAGATTTAAGCTACTCACATGCGTAATTGAAAGGTTTGAGTTACTGGGAAATGGGGATTTTGTGCTGTTCTCGACCAGTTGTTTAACAAACATTACTGACGTAAACAACCCTTTTACAACTTCAGAAAACATTAAACACTCACTTGGTTGTTGTCTAGTGTTAGTCCATGTGTGATGAGACCTGCCAGTCAATTTGGGACTGGTGTCAGGTTCCATTCCTGTGTTTTGAGGTTTTGGTAGTGGGGCTACCCTTTTGTTTACACGTAGATTACAGATTGTGCCTTTAGCATCACCAAAGTCCTTTAGATTATGGCTGGCTGAAAACATCGGGGCATCGAGCTATCCTTCTCTAATATTTGCATTGTGCAGTAACTTTTCTTGTTCACTCACTGTGTGCATGCAAAAAAGGTCCACACAAGTGAAGACTAAACATGAAGATGACTGCATGGTTTTCTTTTACTTGTTCTTTTATGGTCTGAAGCCACTGTTTGTCCTTGGTTATTCCACTGCTTGGTTTTAACATGTCTTTTCTGGCTGAAGCCAACACGAGGGGGGGGGGGGACACACTACAAAATTAGAGATAGTGCAAATCATACCAGGAAAAAGAAATTTGCAGTTAACATTTGACACCGAATCAAATATGTTTGATTTTTATGAAATCAAATGCCCCCGATCAGCGCAGACCGATCTTGAAAATCGATTGCGATGGCCAAACGATGGCTAAAGGGGCACTCACACTACACTTCAGTGTTCCACTGACTTCCATTCAAACGCATGCGGATGGCGGGAAAAGGTATCCACATCAGTGTGCATAGAATTTTCATCTGTCCGCTCCCTACCAAAGGTCATGCTTGGTGAACTTTGATCGGCAAACTCGTATGACACAAACACGTTTGACCAATAGAAGTGCTCAATGTCCCCGATGCTGAAAATCCAACCTCGCAGAATCCGTAATTCTCGAAATCTCACTCTGTCCAGCGTTTTATCATTTTAAACTTGACAGATCATACAATGAATTGCTAAATAGAAAGAGAAGCTGCATAGGTTGCCATGTCGCAGGAAACTGGAACACACAGCAGCAGCTACATAAGCTAGCTGGTTAGCTTTTAGCGTCCTGCCCAGTATGATATCAGCTACGGCTATGTTTACATTCATTTCAGGGGACAAAATTATTTCGATTGCATCAATGGTAATGTGTCCACCCCTTTAATCAGGCTTGGAAGTTGTGTGCTCCCCAATATTACTATCATTACTGCCAAGTATATAGTACAGGCAAAGGGTGTGAAAGTACGAAAATCTCTCGCAGGGGTGGGCAGTCTTATCCAGAAAGGGCCAGTGTGGGTGCAGATCTTTGTTCCAACCAAGCAGTTACACACCTGTGTGTCCTAATCAAGGTCCTCAGCAAAGACTCTGCTGGTGGATCAGTGGGACCAGGTGTGCAACTGCTTGGTTGGAACAAAAACCTGCACCCACCCTGGCCCTGTCTGGATAAGACTGCCCACACCTGGATTAGTGTGGTCCCCTTTACACACCTGTAAATAAGATGGGAGGTCAGCAGGATACAGATGTGTACTGTGAAACACTGATTATAGCTTCCAATAAGAGTCCCAAATGACAGAACGTTAAGCTCAAGTAGCCATCTTAAATGGGTGATCGATCACCTGTACCATCTTTTCCTTTCCAGAACTGTAACTGTTCTGGCCAGTGGCGCCCCCAGAAATTGTTCATAGGGGGGCCAAATGGGGCCACTGAAAATCTTGGGGTGGCACACCAAAACCAAAAGCCATGACTGAATTTCGGGAATTCTATGATGCTGTTGTAGTATACTGTATAGCCTAGGGGAAAACTGTCAATATGAGAGTTAAGAAAAATATACATTATTGATTTGAATGAACAGCACCTAATGTAAGATATCAGATAGAAGCATATTATGCATAATCAGAAGCATATTCTGCATATGCCACTCGTGGCTGGGGGGGGCAGCGGGGGGGCAAGGGATAGTATCAGGGTGGCCGTGGCCACCCCTGGCCACCCCTTGGGGGCGCCACTGGTTCTGGGTAGCGATAGTTGTCGACTAGCTAGCTAGCGCACTCCCTTTTCCCGTTTTGTTTGATTGCTGAAAATCTGCAAATATTTCAGTTTGAAGAAGAGGAACAACACTGGGTCGGGGGGGGGTTCTTCAGGACTGCACAGTGCTGCCATATAGAGAGCAGGGGAGGGGGTGTTTGTCTGGATGGCACACGCACTCGCAGGGCTCTACGGTGCGAGTATTTTACCCGCCCAAAATATAAATATGTACAAACCGGAAACACACAATTTACGAGTAAAGATGACAACCTACCGCAGTCAGCCAGGGATAGTCGCGTTTCAAAAGCATCCCAAAGACGTCGCTAGAAATGAAGCCCATTAATGTTTATTTGGAGCGAAAAAGAAAAGCGAGATGAGGAGAAAGAAGGACCCGGCGAGGGGGAGTCGCAGGGTCTAGCTGACGCGGCGGTTGTGTCGGGAAGAACGTCCGGCGAAACATCTTTGCCAAATCATTACGCGGTAGACGAGGCCGCCGTCGGCGCTGTGCCCTCACAGGGTCGGGGAACAAGCCGGAAGAAGAAGACGAAGAAGAAGAAGACGACGACGACGACCTGGGGCTAATGCTAACGCTAGGATTAACATGGCGGAGGGCGGCCCCGCTGGCTGGGCGTGCCGGACGGCCAGCATACAAAAGCAGGTGGACAGCCGATATCCTTCGCGTCTAGTAGTCAGAGTCCGGGGTTTCCCTGCATAGAGAGGGACGAGGCGGCCGCCTCCGTCAAACCCCGTCCCGCCTCCAGCTCTCAACGGGGGTCTTAGAAAAACACCCTGTATAAAGGAGGAGCCTTGCGCTCGGTGGAGGTCATTTTTAACTGCACTTGCGACATTACGCCGTCGCCGGTGTGGTGGCGCTGTAGCGTAATCAGCACAGTGCACCTGGCACGGCGCTGCCAAAACTGCCGCAGAGGAAAAAGAGCTGCAGGTTTCCGGAAGTCTCCAGTTGTGAAAGGTGTAAGTTAAAGCAATAAAGCAAAGGCTCTTATATGATATTTATGATCCGCTACGCTGCAAGAGGGCCCATGTGAACCTGAACTGAAAACAATCGCTTATTTGAGTTCATTTTAAACAACTTTGCTGGTAAGTGTGCAAATTAACACATTAGCATTTATGTTGTATTTAACTTCATGTTGAACAGGGCACCTTTATTTATTTTTAATGAACTATGCTTCAACGTGATAACTCATTTTCTTAAATTATAAAAGTATTAGAACTCGCAAAATACGTTGCTTGTAAAAGAAAAAGGGTTTGCTTGAGCCAGCTGAAGGCACGGTGCACATGCACGGATCAGGATGGCACCACCTCCGCCCTAATGGGAGCCTGGGAGCCCGTCCCCTGGTCTCCACCTCAGAACGCACACAAGGAGAAGGAGCAGCGTTCAACAGTGGCTGTCGACACACATAGCGTCGCATAGATCTTCAGCAACTTGAAGAGTGTTGGAAACACGGATTGGGCATTGAACTCTTGGAATATTCCCAACATTGCCTGAGCACTCTTCTTGGGGCATGTATATGCAGAGTGGAAGACTCTCAGCTCAGTTCGTAGCTGGTCCTCCTCCTCCTGGAAACCATAAAACTCACAGAGAGTACGAGCAGTGTCAAGTGCTTGGCCATTTGCACTTTCCTTCCACTTCAACGGATTTGTCATGCAGTGCAGTGCCAACAGGGCTTAGTCAGTGTTGCCTCCTTTGCCTTGGAATCGCCTCTGCAGTTCTTGAGTTAATGTGTCCAAAAAGGTGAAGTACAGCCTTCCTCTGTAATACTCCTCCAAAGTCTGTGGCAGGTGGTCCTCAATTGCCAATGTGGAGCAGTGCTTTAGCTTCGCTGGTACCTTCCAGCGTTTTGCTTGCCCCGGGATCACCTCAGGCACCTCAGTGTCTACCGTCTCTGTGTGAATGCAGGCATCGCTGTAAATCTCTTTAAATTCATCTTCAGTCCTCAGTTCCTTCATTCTGCTCTGGACACCATCAACAATAGTGTAGGCAGCTGCCAAGTCCAGGTCTTGCTGTTGGAGGGCATTTGAAGTAACTGCAGTTTCCATGAACACTGGCGTTGGTCTAATAACAGTAATAGTAATTATAACACTAACAGCAGCAGCAACAACAACATAATAATAATAATAAAACAAATTGGTCCAGAGGGGCACTTCAGCCAATGAGGACAAAGGGGCAGTGGCTCAAGCCACTATAGGGCTCCTCCTCACGTCTCTGGGTCCGACCCGTTAGCCAACGGGCTAGCGAGTGTACTCATCCGTGGTCGTTACAATATGTGTGTAATTATCCAAAGCGTTTATCCTGCTGTCAGGGTCGCGGGGGATGCTGGAGCCTATCCCAGCAGTCATTGGGCGGCAGGCGGGGAGACACCCTGGACAGGCCGCCAGGCCGTATATGTAATCAGTCGGTTGTTAACAGACTGTGTTACTTGAACTTTTTTTTTTTTTGTGCTCTTGGGAAAATAAGTTAGGGTGGAGCCCTGAGTGGAATAAAAGTACTGTCCTCTAGTTACTTTACTTACGTTGTCTACAAAGGTCAAAGGCCATTTAAACGCAAGTAAAAGGAGTACTTGAAAGTTGTGACCGCCCGCCATTGGAAACCTCTTGGGATTCACATCAGCGGGTCAACCTGGTTCTCCTGTCTGTTGTCGCTCACATCTCAACACACAAACGTCCCAGTTACATGCGACCCTGCTAGATCCAACTGCTGTGCCCATATGTTATCACATGTGACTTGTGCAATGATATTTCACTCCCCGAACTGCCCAGCTGGGAGCCTGTCTGCAGAGATGGGTGCTTTATTTAACTTTTCATTAGCTTGAGCGAATTGTTAGACAGAACCTTATCAATGAATCTCAGTGGTAGTCCACACTGACTGTTCAGCTCCACTGTATTTCCTGTTTCGATGGTGGCATTTCCCGTGTGTGACAGAGCTAATATATATATATATTCCTAAGTAATTTTCGGCATGTTGCACAGCAAATTCATGATAGTGCGGGCTCAAGTTATTTTAGAATTAATATAATAACAAGGAATACCATGACGCCTAAATGGTGAGAGCAAACTGGAACAGAAATTCATCACCGGGAATAATTGAGGGGGGGGGGGCAGCAGCACTGCAATGAAATAGCCTGTCACTTGGCTCAATTATTTTTTTTCCCATAGCAAAACCTAACCGTGGATTGCAATCTTATACATTAGCTATTTTTTAATTTACGTATTTGTGTTTACTTCTTCGTGATTATGAGCTGCACTCGGATAGGTGCATCTACTGCTTCTTAGAGGTTGTTTTTTTTGGTTCTTGAAAAAATGAGGGGGGGGGTTAGTCCAATTTTCATTTAAGCTGCCATGTCTTATGACTCTTATCGTTTTTCCTCCACCGTATTCGTCTTTCATTTGTCTTTCACTTTCATTATTTCGCTACACATCTGCAAACATGCAAATGCAGAAGGTGTATTGTCTGCCTACTTCACCAGGGGCGATGCCTGCTTGGAGAAAGTAGGTCAAAGCCCGTTCATGATCTGTCTGAGGTAATACCCAGGGTATCGTTTAGGAAACGCTAAACACAAATTGCTGGGCAGCATCATGTGTCAGAAAACAGGGCACTGTTTGCCGACAGAAGGCAACATACAGCAAATTAAAGAAAGGATGTCTTTTACAGTGCTAGCTTCCATGCAGACCTCCTGTAATCACCATGAAATTGCATATTGAGATGGAACTCCGCAGTGAAAAAGTCTTAAAAAGTAGGTCATTTTTGTTGAAAATCTTGGAGCAAAGAAAATTACTGACATGGTCTCTGCAGCCAGGAGAATAATCAAGGTGTCTGTGTAATATTAACTTTGGCTTCGGCCAATGCTTTTGCGGAAAAGAGCCCGCTGAATACAAGCGGCATCCAGTTTGTCGGTCGGGCACGTGATGCCGTTTTACAGGCATGATGTCTGAGGTTGGGGTTTAATGGATAAATGTGGAATGGACTTGGGGTCATTTGAAATGTTTCACAACATTCACAGAACTGGCTTAAATCTGGCTCGTTCTACTTGTAGGTAGATGCATCTGTCATATACGTATATTTCATCTTTCTTCATAACATACTCTGCAATGAACCAGAAAAGCTCTTCAAATATTGGTGGAAATTAAAATTTGTCCTTCAGAGAGTGAGTTTTTAGACAGCACCAAAGTACTAACTGATGTAGAACAAGCCTTTTTTTTTTTTTAGGCCAGCATCTTCCTCTAAAGCTATTCTCTTCTCAGCCCAGTATGAGGAAATATACGGACGCTCCGAAACCAACAGCACCGATTCAGATTTCACACAGTATAATACATTTAGCTCAGTGTTTGATGAACGTATACAAAATTAAATAGATTCGGCTTGAAAAAACATCCGCTGTAAATCTCTGCATAAGAAAAAGGTCAGCCGTGATTTACATAAGCAATAAAACTGGACCGGCCTAGCAGGACTAAAGGTGGATCAGGGGGCTTGAGGTTTGATTTCCCAATGCACCGCAGATAATGTGAAGATAATAAATGCAACTTCGGTATTGCCCGGCTGGAGGTAGGGAGGTTATTGAAATGTGAGTTCTGACTCTAGCAATGAGAACAGTCACACAATAACCGTTTAAAACCGAGTAACGGAGAACCGCTAAGAGGTGGCGGCAGCATGTAGCGACCACGTCCATCTGAGTCCTTCTGGGAACTTTTTTTATTTTATTTTATTTTTTGGGGATTTTCCCCATTTTTTTCTCCACAACTGTACCCGTCCAATTACCCCACTCTTCCGGTCACTGCTTCCCCCCTCTGCTGATCCAGGGAGGGCTGCAGACTACCACATGTCTCCTCCCATACATGTGGAGTCACCAGCCGCTTCTTTTCACCTGACAGCGAGGAGTTTCACCAGGGGGACGTAGCGCGTGGGAGGATCACGCTATTCCCCCCCCCCCCCCCCCGAACAGGCGCCCTGACCTCCTCTGGTTGGTCAGGGCGCCTGTTCTGAGAACATTCTGACCGGTTCAGTTTTTCTGGTCGACGGTAAAATGAAGTGCTATTCTGAACCCTGCCGTGGTTAGATTACGCTGAGTACCATACGGAGAGCTGACGCGTTGCTCAGCCATTACACGTTTGAATATTTTAAGGATATTATGCCGGCAGCCGTAGGTGTGCATGTTGTGTCATCCTCTGAAAAGCCTGTTTCTTTCCAAGTATGGGCCTAACCAGGCCAGGAAAACCTGCCTGCTTTATTTATTTATTTATCTGTTTAATTATTCATATATTTAGAGTGCCAAAATACTTCATCTTGATACATATATACATTTTTTATAGCAGTTGTTACTGCCTTGATTTTTTTTTTCCCCTGCTTTTTTTGATCCGAGCCTCAAAGCCTAACCAGAATCTGTCTCACCAGAAGAAATGCTCGGGGCGTCCGGGTGGCGTGGCGGTCTATTCCGTTGCCTACCAACACGGGGATCGCTGGTTCGAATCCCCATGTTACCTCCAGCTTGGTTGGGCGTCCCTACAGACACAATTGGCCGTGTCTGCGGGTGGGAAGCTGGATGTGGGTATGTGTCCTGGTTGCCGCAGTAGCGCCTCCTCTGGTCGGTCAGGGCGCCTTTTCGGGGGGGAGGGGGAACTGGGGGGAACAGCGTGATCCTCCCACACGCTACGTCCCCCTGGTGAAACTCCTCACTGTCAGGTGAAAAGAAGTGGCTGGTGACTCCACATGTATGGGAGGAGGCATGTGGTAGTCTGCAGCCCTCCCCGGATCAGCAGAGGGGGTGGAGCAGAGACCGGGACGACTAAGAAGAGTGGGGTGATTGGCCGGATACAACTGGGGAGAAAAACGCCACAAATAAAAGAGGAAAGAAATGCTTGCAGGTGGTAAGCAATACAAATACAGCGTTTGATTCAGTAAGGGCTCTCTGCCATGCATATTTCCGTCCAGCTGAAATATGGATTAGTCCAGAATACCAAATGTGGACGTCAGTTGATGCAACGCCTTCGACATGGGGAGTGCGAGTTGTACCGAAGCTCAGCTGACACCCAATAGGAGTGCAGATCAAAGCGAGCCGTTTCCTAACATTTTGTGTCAACTGACCCACTTAAGCAACACCGCAGCTCACTTTGCAGCCACTTCCGAGGCCGGGGCGCGATACCGCAGCCAGGACGTGACGCCAAATCTGGGTGGTAGCGTACAGAAGTCGGTGTGTTCTCTCCCACCTCGCCCTGACATATACCGAGATAGTAGAACACAGCCAAGTACAAAATGCCCCAATATAGTGCACACTTGTGTTGCGGTATGTTTTAGTGGTCTAACTGTACTCCAGCCCGGGGCCATTCTGTGTGGGCCCAGTTATTGCACACATTGCAGGGCAATAAAAAGAAGAAAGAATCAAATAAATAAGTTTCCTCTGTGTGTGTGTGTGTGTGTGTGTGTGTGTGTAAGGATTGATGATATTCCAAGCCGAGTCCAGGGTTCCTACACAGCCATGACCTAGCTCTGCAGCCATCCAGTTGCAGACCCCCCCTCACCTTGATAGATGGATGGCTTTAGGGGCTTGTGCCAGATCAGAAGTGAACCTTGGTATCTTCCACAAATTACAGTACCTGACTGCAAAGTTCTTCAAGTGTAGGCCACCAGCAAGCCAAAAAGTACAGCTGTAAGACTGAATCTGGCCAAGTTTCTGGAATTTAATAAGCTTGGGCGCCTGGAGAGATTCATTTAAAATGGAAGTGTATGGAGTTCATTTGTGCTCCATGGCTTGTTTGAAAAATGCCTTTGTGTGCAGCCACTTGGTAAAATGCTCGTTAATGTGTGTGTGTGTGTGTGTGTAATGTATTTATTTATTTATTTGGGGGGGGGGGTCTGGGTGTAGATAATAAAATGTATTATTCTTCTTTTTCTTATTTTTTACCCATTTCTCTTTTTGAGTATCGTACATTTAAACTGCATGCGTTTAATTTACATTTCTTTTGTTTGGACTTGAACATCCATCCATCCGTCCCATCCATCCGTCCCATCCATCCGTCCGTCCGTCCATCCATCCCCCAAGCCACTTTTCCCCAATCGGGGTCGTGGGCATGCTGGAGCCTATCCCAGCAGTCATGATGGTTGGCAGGGAGGGAGACACCCTGGACAGACCGCCGGGCCATCACAGGACCCCCCCCCCCCACACACACACACACACACAAACATTCATACCTAGGGACAGTGCAGTACGGCCGAGTCACCTGACCTACATGTCTTTGGCCTGTGGGAGGAAACCCACGTGGACACGAGGAGAACATGCAAACTCCACACAGAGGACGACCCAGGACGACCCCCAAGGTTGGACTACCCCGGGGTTCGAACCCAAATTTAACTGGCTGGAATTTAACATGATAATGTATAATGGCTCAGAATATAGTAGGTCCTCAAGAGTTGTACGTAAGACCTATACAACCTAATGAAATCATGACTTTTCCTATGAATATGAAACACTGAGTTACCACACATGAACGCTGCTGCAGCAGTGTTGCCATCAGGAGGATCTTTACACGTCCCACACAAAACACCTGATGTCCCAACTTGTCCCGACTCTCACTTAACCCCTCCCTGTCTGAATCCTCACACATCTCTCATGTCCTTTCCCTCCACATACTGTCTCACACCAGCATCAGCATACTGTCTCACACCAGCATCAGCATACCGTCTCACACCAGCATACTGTCTCACACCAGCATCAACATACCTTCTCACACAAACATACTGTCTCACACCAGCATCAACATACTGTCTCACACCAACATCAGCATACTGTCTCACACCAGCATACTGTCTCACACCAGCATCAGCATACCGTCTCACACCATCATCAGCATACTGTCTCACACCAGCGTCAACATACCGTCTCACACCAGCATCAGCATGCCATCTCACACAAACACTGTCTCACACCAGTGTCAGCATACTGTCTCACACCAGCATACTGTCTCACACCAGTGTCAACATACTGTCTCACACCAGCATCAGCATGCCGTCTCACACAAACACTGTCTCACACCAGCGTCAGCATACTGTCTCACACCAGCATCAGCATACTGTCTCACACCAGCGTCAGCATACCGTCTCACACCAGCATAAGCATACCGTCTCACACAAACATACTGTCTCACACCAGCGTCAACATACTGTCTCACACCAGCATCAGCATACCGTCTCACACCAGCGTCAACATACTGTCTCACACCAGCATACTGTCTCACACCAGCGTCAACATACTGTCTCACACCAGCGTCAACATACCGTCTCACACAAACATACTGTCTCACACCAGCGTCAACATACTGTCTCACACCAGCATCAGCATACCGTCTCACACCAGCGTCAACATACTGTCTCACACAAACATACTGTCTCACACCAGCATCAGCATACCGTCTCACACAAACATACTGTCTCACACCAGCATCAACATACTGTCTCACACCAGCATCAGCATACCGTCTCACACCAGCATACTGTCTCACACCAGCGTCAACATACCGTCTCACACCAGCATCAGCATACCGTCTCACACCAGCATCAGCATACTGTCTCACACCAGCGTCAACATACCGTCTCACACCAGCATCAGCATGCCGTCTCACACAAACACTGTCTCACACCAGCGTCAGCATACTGTCTCACACCAGCATCAGCATACTGTCTCACATCAGCATACTGTATCACACCAGTGTCAACATATTGTCTCACACCAGCATCAGCATGCCGTCTCACACAAACACTGTCTCACACCAGCGTCAGCATACTGTCTCACACCAGCATCAGCATACTGTCTCACACCAGCATACCGTCTCACACCAGCATCAGCATACCGTCTCACACAAACATACTGTCTCACACCAGCGTCAGCATACCGTCTCACACCAGCATCAGCATACCGTCTCACACCAGCATCAGCATACCGTCTCACACAAACATACTGTCTCACACCAGCGTCAACATACTGTCTCACACCAGCATACTGTCTCACACCAGCATACTGTCTCACACCAGCGTCAACATACTGTCTTACACCAGCGTCAGCATACCGTGTCTCACACCAGCGTCAACATACCGTCTCACACCAGCATACTGTCTCACACCAGCGTCAGCATACCGTGTCTCACACCAGCGTCAGCATACCGTGTCTCACACCAGCGTCAACATACTGTCTTACACCAGCGTCATCATACCGTGTCTCACACCAGCGTCAACATACTGTCTCACACCAGCATACTGTCTCACACCAGCGTCAGCATACCGTGTCTCACACCAGCATCAGCATACTGTCTCACACCAGCATCAACATACTGTCTCACACCAGCGTCAACATACTGTCTCACACCAGCGTCAACATACCGTCTCACACCAGCATCAACATACCGTCTTACACCAGCATCAACATACTGTCTTACACCAGCGTCAGCATACCGTGTCTCACACCAGCGTCAACATACTGTCTCACACCAGCATCAGCATACCGTCTCACACCAGCATCAGCATACCGTCTCACACAAACATACTGTCTCACACCAGCGTCAACATACTGTCTCACACCAGCATCAGCATACTGTCTCACACCAGCATCAGCATACTGTCTCACACCAGCGTCAACATACCATCTCACACCAGCATCAGCATACTGTCTCACACCAGCATACTGTCTCACACCAGCGTCAACATACCGTCTCCCACCAGCATCAGCATACCGTCACACACAAACATACTGTCTCACACCAGCGTCAACATACTGTCTCACACCAGCGTCAACATACTGTCTTACACCAGCGTCAACATACTGTCTCACACCAGCGTCAACATACCGTCTCACACCAGCGTCAACATACCGTCTCACACCAGCATCAACATACCGTCTCACACCAGCGTCAACATACCGTCTCACACCAGCATCAGCATACCTTCTCACACAAACATACTGTCTCACACCAGCATCAGCATACCGTCTCACCCAAACATACTGTCTCACACCAGCATCAGCATACCGTCTCACACCAGCATCAGCATACTGTCTCACACCAGCGTCAGCATACTGTCTCACACCAGCATACTGTCTCACACCAGCATCAGCATACCGTCTCACACCAGCATCAGCATACCGTCTCACACCAGCATCAGCATACCGTCTCACACAAACATACTGTCTCACACCAGCGTCAACATACTGTCTCACACCAGCATCAGCATACTGTCTCACACCAGCATCAGCATACTGTCTCACACCAGCATCAACATACTGTCTCACACCAGCGTCAACATACTGTCTCACACCAGCGTCAGCATACTGTCTCACACCAGCGTCAACATACTGTCTCACACCAGCATACTGTCTCACACCAGCGTCAACATACTGTCTCACACCAGCATCAACATACTGTCTTACACCAGCGTCAGCATACCGTGTCTCACACCAGCGTCAACATACCATCTCCCACCAGCATCAACATACTGTCTCACACCAACATACTGTCTCACACCAGCATACTGTCTCACACCAGCGTCAGCATACCGTGTCTCACACCAGCGTCAGCATACCGTGTCTCACACCAGCGTCAACATACTGTCTCACACCAGCGTCAGCATACCGTGTCTCACACCAGCGTCAGCATACTGTCTTACACCAGCGTCAGCATACCGTGTCTCACACCAGCATCAACATACTGTCTTACACCAGCGTCAGCATACCGTGTCTCACACCAGCATACTGTCTCACACCAGCGTCAGCATACCGTGTCTCACAACAGCATCAGCATACTGTCTCACACCAACATACTGTCTCACACCAGCATCAACATACTGTCTTACACCAGCGTCAGCATACTGTCTCACACCAGCGTCAACATACTGTCTCATACCAGCGTCAACATACCGTCTCACACCAGCATCAACATACCGTCATACACCAGCATCAACATACTGTCTTACACCAGCATCAGTATACCGTGTCTCACACCAGCGTCAACATACTGTCTCACACCAGCGTCAACAAACCGTCTCACACCAGCATCAACATACCGTCTCACATCAGCATCAACATACTTTCTTACACCAGCGTCAGCATACCGTGTCTCACACCAGCGTCAACATACCGTCTCACACCAGCGTCAGCATACCATGTCTCACACCAGCGTCAGCATACCGTGTCTCACACCAGCGTCAACATACTGTCTCACACCAGCGTCAACATACCGTCTCACACCAGCGTCAGCATACCGTGTCTCACACCAGCATCAGCATACCGTGTCTCACACCAGCGTCAACATACCGTCAGCAGCCCTTTACAGCTGAAGTAAACTCTGAGCAGGAACATTTTTCCATTCCATGGAAGGAGCGTGTGTTTCTAATGTATTTGAAACACGAAGGCCGGGGCTGGTAACCGCTATGATTGACATTTATGTGAGGATAATTGTCTTTTTGGATATGTCATTAATCTTCGTCACAGGGATGTAGAACCTTCCTTATCCCGGAGAACTATTTCTAACTGGAAAATATTTCATTACCAGTATGTCACCAACTTCCCCGCTTGTGAACAAAATATCCCGATTAAGCCTGGGTTTCAGCTGTTGATGTTGAACTATCAGAAGGTTTTCTTCTTTAACATCACTGCTACCTGCCTTATTCCTCCACATTTGGCTGCTAGCGAGGGCATCCTGGCGCCTCGGCCCCTTCGGTGTGTACTACCGTAGACATGTAGGTTCAGGCCTCATCGCAACATCCTGCGTTCACATCTGACCACATGACCTTTGCCACACGTCTTCCCCTACACGCTTCACCCTGTGTTGCCTGCATATCATTCCCTATTGAGTAAAGGCTAAAAATACCAGCAAATACATTTGGTCACTAGGGTGGAGACAAAAAACATGCTGCTGCACATCGTTTTCTTCCAGACACGTCCTACTTGACAGCAACCAATAAAATCAGCATCTATAAAAGCATTTATGATTTGGAGATATATATATATATATATATATATATATATATATATATATCAACACGGATACAGGTATCTGTGTTGATATTCCGGTCCTCATTTGTCGAGCACTCACAACACCATTGACGGTTTCGGGGGGGAAAAAACTATATATATATAAATCTCTCTCTCACCCTTTTCCTGGTGGTGTGTGTCTTCCTCAAGCTCGGGTCCTCTACCAGAGGCCTGGGAGTTTGAGGGTTCTGCGCAGTATCTTAGCTGTTCCTAGGACCACACTCTTCTGGACACAGACCTCAGATGTTGTTCCTGGAATCTGCTGGAGCCACTCTCCCAGTTTGGGGGTCACAGCCTCGGGTTCAAACCCAGTTGGGACAAGTCTCCAATAAGTCCGTGGTTTAGACTCCCAATGCTATACAAGCCATCTACCTCTATTAGTGTCTTACCGGCTTGGACGACAACGACCTTAACAAGGTCCATGTCACTGATGAGAAATGGTCTACAGGAACAAGACATTCATGGACGAGGGCTGAGAACCTGGAACTGATGGAATGCTACTATAACAGCAGAGCCCAGGAGAGAGAGAGGGGCTATATGTATGAAGAGGCTATATATATATCCAGCTACCCTGAGAGCAGGATAAGCGGTTTGGATAATGGATATAGTATACATATATATATATATGTGTGTGTGTGTGTGTGTGAGAGGGTATATAGGCCAGCAATATAGTTTCAAAGGGGACCTTCCTTATTGGCAAATCCTGAGGATTGCAGCTTTTGAGTAGATTAAATTAATCTGGCAAATGAGACCATAGTGTGTGACCATAGGAAGTCTGATTCACATTGCAAATTCACGGTTTCAGAATCAAGTGTTGATAACTGGTATAATGACAATGCTGGAGGAAGACATGACCTAGTGTCAAAGATACACTGCAAATTGATCACTTCTTTCTTTCACTCGGTTTTAAAAATTGTTGTTCAAAATGCTCATTGGGCGTCCAGGTAGTGTAGTGGTCTATTCCGTTGCCCACACGGGGGTCACTGGTTCGAATCCCCATGTTACCTCCGGCTTGGTCGGGCATCCCTACAGACACAATTGGCCGTGTCTGTGGGTGGGAAGCTGAATGTGGGTATGTGTACTGGTTGCTGCACTAGCGCCTCCTCTGGTCGGTCGGGGCGCCTGTTCGGGGGAGGGGACTGGGGGGAATAGCGTGATCCTCCTACGTGCTACGTCCCCCTGGTGAAACTCCTCACTGTCAGGGGAAAAGAAGCAGCTGGTGACTCCACATGTATGGGAGGAGGCATGTGGTAGTCTGCAGCCCTCCCCGGATCAGCAGAGGGGGTGGAGCAGAGACCGGGACGGCTGGGGAAGAGTGGGGTAATTGGCCGAGTACAATTGGGGAGAAAAAGGAGGAAAAAAGTGAACGCTCGTTGGGCGAGCGTTCATTACATGTCAATCACTTTGAAAAATAGATAAATACATCATCAGCGAAATTAACCACGCCACGCTAAACAAGCAACTTCTTTTTCAGGCGTTGGAGGAAGACGATTAAGAATCAGTGGTACTGAGTCATGATATGTTTCTGTACACTGGGGCTTATAGCAGGGGAGTCTAAAGATGTCACCCTAACATTTACACAGACTGTGCGTAGCGCTGAAATCAGCTAGCCTACACTTACATCCCCGCTTCATGTGCTTCCACACAAAAGACCCGCGGCCCAACACATTAGTCACAGCCATGGTGTTCATTTTAATTTGTAGACTCAAACGTACGTCTGCTATTGACGGGTCAAATCAAAGTGATACTGTCGCAACAGATTCTCTTCGCTGGCAAACGTGCTGAATAGAAGAAAGGCAGCCGGCTGCAGTGGCGTAATAGAAACCCGACGACGGTGGGGTTTTATCCCTCTCCCCTTTTATGTTTGTTTTCTTCAGAGAGGATCAAAGCTGGATTGGCACATTATGGAACTGCATACGCCCAGGGCACACAGGATAAGTGGAAAAATAACTATAAGTACACCTCCCACAGAACTCGCCACAATGCCACACTTTTAAGACATCATCTGCACTGCGACAGAGCGCGTGTTTACAGTGAAACCATCCCGAGCCACCATCTTTTCTCTTCTCTTTTGCCGTACCATTCATCCTAATTGTTATTCTTACCAAGCTGTCAATGAATAAGTTTGCGTTCCACGATTTTGATGAGATGTTACTCCGTCTGTGCCGGGCTAGATTTTCTAAAGCCTGAATACAGAGCCAAGAGGGGGTACAGACGTCTAGTTTTCTCTCCGATCACTTAAATTACAATATGCTGAAAGGTTATAATGGAATTTTGCCCGTTGATAGTAAAAAAAACCCCAAAAAACTGCCTACCCCAGCTTAAATGCTTAGAAACTCCACCAGTGCCACTCTTCAGTGCAGAAAAGATAAAAAGTTTACCTCCAGCAATGTTCTGCAGACAAAACAGCAGAAAGTGACTCCGGTACAAATCAGACTAACGGTGTCCTTTAACGGAGGAAAACGGTGTTCAAGAAATAAAAGATAAGAATGTGGCTTGGATGGCCCGTGATGCCAGTGCTTCAAATGTTGCTAGCCGTGTGCCGAGCCGACATGACGGCAGAACATTCTTTGAGTGGTTAAAATGGTTTCAACGACCGTGTTCACAAGATCATCGATGACAAGGGAATTCTGCTTAAAAACAGACTTTTGGGGCGTCCAGTTGGCGTGGTGGTCTATTCCGTTGCCTACCCACATGGGGATCGCCGGTTCGAATCCCTGTGTTACCTCCGGCTTGGTCGGGCGTCCCTACAGACACAATTGGCCGTGTCTGTGGGTGGGAAGCCAGATGTGGGTATGTGTCCTGGTCGTTGGACTAGCGCCTCCTCTGGTCGATCAGGGCGCCTGTTCAGGGGGAACTGGGGGGGGGGGGGGAGCGTGATCCTCCCACGCGCTACGTCCCCCCTGGTGAAACTCCTCACTGTCAGGTGAAAAGAAGTGGCTGGTGACTCCACATGTATGGGAGGAGGCATGTGGTAGTCTGCAGCCCTCCCCGGATCGGCAGAGGGGGTGGAGCAGAGACCGGGACGGCTCAGAAGAGTGGGGTAAGTGGCCGGATACAACTGGGGAGGAAAAGGGGGGGGGGAGACTTTTGGAGATCGATATCGTAGTTAAATGAGCCCTCTATTTTCAGTCATGCAAGAGTTGTTAGTTTACACTGTAATCTAGCTCCTCGCTGCATTTGTACCATGTGCTCACTTTTCCTTTCCTGTATTTTAGCCAGCAGGTATCCTAGATAAGGCTGCCTACGGGACGCTGAGCTCCACTCGCAGTTAAAGGTGTAGTACGTTAGCCGTAGAACAAGAGCTGTTTTTGGTTGTTTACAACCAGAATACTTGGCCAGTGACTAGAAGGCCAAACTGTGTGCTACACCTCAGATCATGTCTTGCTGTCAGCCAAAGTCATTGGGAACCCAACAGGGGGAGTTGAACCCCACACCTTTCAGCAAATATGAAATCCGACCTCTTCGTGAAGGTTGTAATTTCCAAATAAAAGAAAGTAGGCCTGTATATGTGATGTCTCTTACTTGTCTATCTTGTCCATGTTGATCCACAGGTATGCATGCCAATCATTTAACAGTACAAACAGTGGGAAATAGGGCTTCCAAAAAAACCCTCACATATAATAATTATGAAAAAAGGCTTAAACTAATTTGATGCAAATATGACAGATTTCATTTGCTCTTATACGCAGACATAAGAGAGCCATATGGTACAAAACAGTAGCACAAAATGCTAATATATACACGCAGCGAGGCGGCTTTCAACCTTCTTCATTATAACTGATTAATCAAACATTTTCAAGCAAGTTTTTGAATAAATTACCAGTGAATTCCATTGCAACAAGCATTATATGATTAATTATAAGACAAACTCACCACCCCAAACTCACCCACCCAGCTCACTGTACCAGCCCCCATCTGCCAGTGCATTAAAAACTTCCTGACAGACCGGAGGCAGCTGCTGAGGCTTAGGAAAACTACATCCAGTACTGGACAATCAGCACTGGCTCCCTCTAGACAAATGACTGCTCCTCAGGCGACTCGTCTGTTAAACTCCTGAAGTTTGCAGATGACACAACCATCATTGGCCTTATCCAGGATGGCGGCGAGTCTGCATATAGACAGGAGGTTGAACAGCTGGCCCTCTGGTGCGGCCATAACAACCTGGAGCTAAACACGCTCATGACAGTGGACTTCAGGAGCAGCCCCCACCCCCAACACAGCCTCCTGCACCATACTCAACAGCGCGGTGTCTACGGTGTAAACCTACAGATTTCTGGGTTCCACAATCTCCCAGGACCTAAGGTGGGCATGCAACACAGACACAATCAAAAAGGCCCAGCAGAGGATGTACTTTCTCCACCAGCTCAGGAAGTTCAACCTGCCTCAGGAACTGCTGATTCAGTTCTACACTGCAATAATCCCGCCTGTCCTCTGCACACCCTTCACTGTCTGGTCTGGATCGGCCACCAACAGGACAGGGACAGACTACAACGGACAGTTAGGTCTGTAGAGAAAATCATTGGTGCCAACCTGCCCACCATTCAGGACTTATACCTCTCCATACTCAGGAAACAGTCAGGCAACATCACTGCAGACCCATCACACCCTGGTCACAACCTGTTCCAACTCCTCCCCCTCTGGGAGGCGCTGCAGAGCACTGTACCCCAAAACAACCAGATATAAAAAGTTTCTTTCTGCAGGCTGTCATTCAAATGAACACTTAACACTGTCAATACATCAACCATGTTGTATACACTGCACTGTACATATTGTATGTACTGTACTGTACAAGTTACACATACTGTACTATACATGTTGTATATACTGTATTGTACATGTTGTATATACTGTACTGTACATTGTATGTATACTGGTACAATCTGTCATGTCCAGCATCTCTGAAATATTCTCTGCACCATTACACTTTATCGCCTCTTATTTCTCCTGTATAAGTCAGTCCTTGTGTAGCTATGTGAAGATTGTTGTGTTGTTATTCTATGTTAAGTACACAGAGAGAGCCACAAAACCAGAGTCGCATTCCATGTAGGTGCAAATTTACATGGCCAATAAACATGAGTCTGATAAACCATCCATAAATTTAAGCAACTTCTCAGAATTTTGTCACATAGATTATCTGCCAGCTAGCATCTTCCCACTTTCAAGTGGCAGACCTGCAAATTTGTTTTTGTTTCCGTGCTTCTACTTAGGCTACCGTCGCCCCTCTATTTTTTCTTCCTTCTCCTCTGTGAATCCGTGCCTGTTTAATCTAAATCCTAACTCACATTAGTCTGTCACACCCTCTGCTTGCAAACCTATATACCCCTCTTGTCTGCCCTGCTGTCCTTTTCTCTTTCGCTGTCCTTTTCTCTTTCTTTCCCTGCATGCAACTCTCTTTGACTGTTTCTATTTTCTACCCCACTTTCTTCGTTGTCCTTGAGATTGCCAAAGGTAAAAGAATGGTGTTTTGGGGACACAGAGGGGGACACAGCGTTTTCTGTCAGACTCTCATGAGACTTCTTACCCCCCCGTCTCCCTTCTGTCCGCCATCTTCTCTGCTGTGCAATCTCCTAAATGCCTCATCTTTTCACCGGGGCCTAAGAAAGCGGCCTGAGAAAGTTGAGGTTGTACACCGACTGAACTGTGCTAGCAATGCCTTGCTCTCAGAACCAGTTGCCCTCGGTACCGAAGTCTGAGACAGAACAACACCGCCACACTGTGACTTATTTAACTACAGATCTCAAGGGGGAAACTTGGGGGGGGGGATCCATAACACGCTGCTGCTGTAGTGTATTTTGCTGTTTTACATTGTTATGTACCGGTGTCAGTCCAACTAAATCTACTTATTTTCGCTGAATACTGACGCACTTGGACACATCCAAGTCAGAGACAGCGACCCCGCTGGTGCTTAGCTTGACATTTTAGTGCAATCTATTCCATCGATACGCAAAGCAGTGAATTTTAGCAGTGTTGCTTCTGTGGTTATAACTGCGTTATTACAACTATGGATTGTCATCGGCTTGGCTATGTGATGTGATACGAGTCACACCCCCCCCGGCTACGCCCTTCCACCTTCTACTATAAATAAAACACTTTCGACTCTTTTGAGGGGAGGAGCATTTGAGCAAGAGACCTGTTGAAAGACAGAGAGAGAGGTCGGGATAGTGTTATGGTGAGACAGACCAAAGTTACATATGTTTATATTTTTCAGTAGTTATGATTTTGGGCGACAGGCATGGGTGCAAGTCCATGAACACTGGGATGGCGTCCAGTGCTTTACCTGTGAGTGGCTGTGTCAGGAAGGGCATCTGATGCAACAGTTCGCCAAATCACTATGTGGATTGACAAGACCATACGGGATCTGTCAAGGCCCGGGTTAAGAACGGCTGCCATTGGTGCTGTGCCCTCACATGGTACCAATGGAAACTGTAAAATCCGCTGTTGGGACCCCTGAAAAGCAGGGAATAAGCCGAAAGAAGAAGTTGTTCTAATTTAATAGTGTGTTTTTACTGAGTTTTTGTTTGCTTTTCTATAGTTTTATGTATAGTTATTTATGGTTTTATAGTTAGTTTGTATAATTAGCGCTCTCGCATCCCTCCTCCATGGATGCTGTTAACTGGAGCATGATGAGGGAAGGACCATCCCTGGACCGAGGGCGGGGCATCCCTGGACCGAGGGTGGGGCTAAGAGTACATCTGTCGCCATCTTACAATGCTGTGACTGCGAACTCACAGTTGGATCAGTTCGTGTGGACACAGTGTTTATTAACAGATATGCCTCCTCACTGATCTAAGTGACGTCTTCATCAGTTAGACGACGACCAAACGTTTCTCTCCATGAACGCTGCGTCCACATGAACTGATCCACCGTTCTTTGAGTTTGACAGCAGTGTCGTCCACAGCAGACGGAGCTTTTCCCAACTGCGGGCTGTGGCTCGACACCTGTTGGCCATCCCAACATTTTCCCCAGATTCCGGCATTGTTCAAGTCTCATACGGGGCCACAGTCTCTCTAACTAGGCAATTTGTTGACTTTTAAAACAAGAGGGATGCCATAAACTAGCGTGGATTTTTTTTCTTTAATGTTTCTCTCTTTTACTCCAGCAAACGCAGTAGAAAGTGAATAGTCTTGCCGACTCCGCTTTTTTCTTTTTGCATTTGTTCTCTCCCTCTTCGGCAGGGAAAGAGAAAGGTCTTCCCTCCTCATCACCGGCGTCACAGTGCGTTCCCTCCCCACTGGTTTAACTCTCGGTAGGATGACGCGCTCACACCGACACAGGTTGAGCAACACCGGTGCAAAGCAGCAGCCATCCATTTCTTTAGTTTTCCTCTCTCAGGGAGTTGGATGTTGATATTGGTAAGGGAAAGAAAACAGCATTTGTACCGTCAACCATTTTATTTTCTCTTTTATGAAAGCCATTAAAGCTGCGTGAAGTGATATTTTTATATTAACAGTGACTCAAGTAACTCCCTGCAATGTGGAAGGACTGCTTGTACTGCCTGTCTTGCAGAGAGAATCAGCAGCACAGTCTAGTTTTCTTTAACAAGCCGCTTTCAGCTCACTGTTCACATTATCTGGCTCACCCTAACCCCCCCCCCCCACCGCTAGAAACACCACTTCATGCAGCTTAAAGGGGGGGGCATGTACTATAACACAAGGTAATACACATATATAACTTTGTTAAAAGAAACAGTCAATGGTAGGGAAAGTGCTCAACAAATAAGGAGCAAAATAATCCAGTGAGTCAAGTAAATTTGAATTTTCCTTTTTTTCATTTCATTATTATTTATTCCGCTCATGGTAAAGCACAGCTCCAGACACAAACAAGCAATTCATGGTCAAACACAACTCAGTTCACACATTCCATGATGGAAAAGGAGCAGGGAGAAGAAAATCTTATTTTACCTGCCCCTTACTCCCACATACATACACAACAGACTACCCCCCTCCAGAAGACAGCGTTGCCAATATTGCCGCTTCATCGAGTCCGGCCATAGTCGGATCTGACAAGACCGGGGCACGAACCCCAGTCCCCAGTGGGCAACTGCATCGACACAACGCCGATGCTTAGACCGCTACACCACCGCGGACTCCATCATTATGTTTTTTAATGAAATTTGCAAGATTAGGCCCAACATGAACACAAAAGGAATTAAATTCCTTTACCACTTCATTCATATTTTTATGACCTTATTATTGTTATTGATGAAATAATTGGGCAGATCTGTAGACACACAGTTATTTCCCATTACATGGTTTAATATTTTCCAAGTACCTTTAATTTTGTTTTGATTTTCTTTTAACATTTTATTATAATATTCTTTCTTGGCTTGTCTCAATATCATTGTCAACTTATTTTTGTAAACTTTATATTGCTTTTCAGCTGTCTTTGTTCTAAATTTATGAAGTCTGTAAAGTTTTTCATTTTGCATGCATTTTGCAAAAAGAAAAATTTAAATAAACAAATAAGTAATAAATGAATGAATTTACTGGATTATATATATATATATATATAATCCAGTAATATGGATTGGCGTCCTGTCCAGGGTGTCCCCCCGCCTGCCTGCCACCCAGTGAGTGCTGGGATAGGCTCCAGCATCCCTGCGACCCCAATTGGGCTAAGCGGCTTGGAAATGGATGGATGGATATATGAGAGAGGACATGCAGGTGGCTGGTGTGACAGAGGAAGATGCAGAGGACAGGAAGAGATGGAAACGGATGATCCGTTGTGGTGATTCCTAATGGGAGCAGCTGAAAGTAGTAGTAGTATCTATGTGTGTGTGTGTGTGTATGTATATATATGTAAATGTATGCATGTAAATATATATGTAAGTCAAGTAAACAGTACAAGTCTGTTTCATGCCATAAGCAATCATCAGCTGTCATATAGTACTAGTACAAGGTAATACTAATTTATATATATATATATATATATATGTGTGTGTGTAGTACTACCTTGTATTAAGTACATGCGGGCAGCCCCCGTGTTTGTACTTTTCCCCCGTGTTTGTACTTTTGCCCTTAAACAGTTTGCTGTCGGTCGTGCAGATAGTTGCCACACACTGCCAGCGTTGGCGCTCTTGCTTTGAAACTGATGCTCAATAGTAATGCTTGGCAAACGTTTACCGGGGGGGGGGGGACTGTCTTCTCTTTCACTCCCCACAGAACATTTAGGTTGTAATTTTAACAACACGGTCCCATTTGGAATAATCTAACGGCACCTTCGAGTGGGTGCGCAGGAGGAATAAGAAAGAGGCGTACAGAACGGGCTGACAGGAACCGGTGCCTGCACAGATCTCCTGACGCTGCCTGTCAGGTCATCGGCATGTCAGGAATGCGTCTTCTGAGTAACAACCTTCCCAGGTGCAAGCTGGTATTGTGCGTAAAAACCCAACAAGGTGAATCCATGTGCAATTTATAACTGTCATCTGCAAACATCCTTGGTAGAGTTCTGAAGTCAATTATGTCCTTTGTGCTTTGCTTAAGGTGCAGCACTCAGTGTCTCTGTCAGGCATGCCACATCCTTCCAGCCAGAGCAGCAGGAATGGCATTTTCTTTTTCCGCTTCTCATAATTGATTTGCAGTGCCGGTGCACATGTAAGCTTGAGAGGCAAAAAAAAAAAAAAAGAGAGTGATGTGGAAATATGAAGGCTGTGACAGACAACTGATAATGAGTTGTGGCCTCACAAAACGCTCATCAGCAAGTCTTATCACAACCAGAAAAAGATGTCAGCAGGATCAAAAGCTGTCCAGTTCAGGTGTCGGGGAAAAATGAAGGCAACAGAGACAGTACGAGAACAAATCCTGGTGTTAGAATCCATTTACATAATTTTTTGACACACATCCACCTGTGTGGATTAAAGTGGTCTTAATGACGTCAGGTATGAGGACGCTGCTGCAGGAGGAGCTGCTGCTGCAGGAGAACAGATGGTTGTGCTGCTCCAGAGCTTAGTTGGAGCCAAGCCTTCAACTTTTCACTCGGTTAAAATGCCGGAAACAAACGCCTTCTCTCACATTTCTCAAGTAGCTACAGGTGATTGTCGGTGCAGTCTTTTGTCAAAGCTTAAAATACTCTGATTCTGGATTTATCTTTTTTCCCCTCGACAAAAGATCAACAGACTGTGAAATGAGAAAAGATTACATGACTGAATTATGTTTGAACTTGCTGACTTAATGAATTTAGATTTGTTGCAAACAACTGTGTGTGTGCGCGCACGCACATGCATCACAACTGCGTGTATGCATGTGTGCACGCAGTACAACCTTACCATCACCTTCACCTCGCTGTGCTCCGTGGTGCCATGCAGTGGTGGCTGGCCAGTACAGGGCGCTGGGGCACAGCCCCCCTCAAACATCAAGAGATTAAAATCTACTTAAACATGTTAAATATGATTTAGTTGTGTGATGCAAATAATGATGAAATCAAAGTGTTGTCAGTCTGTGAGCGCCTGTCAGCAGCATTACATACTGGTTCAAATGGTGTTTGGTTGATTTCTGTCTGAATACATATACTTCCTGTCTGAATACATATACTTCCTGGGTGAATACATATACTTCCTGGCTGAGGGGCGCCGGCCAAACGACACCTTATGTAAGCCCTCCAACTTGTGGCGAGCAGGTGACCTGAGGCTGCTGTCTGATTGGTTTCTTCAGATTTTCCAGGGGGCGCAGTTCTGTGCTGCCCCAGACACCCCCACTTTTATTGGCAGTGACTTGGTATTGTTTTAATGTTTTCTGATCTAATGTGATTGGAAAATTCTCGTGGCTGTCAATCACGTTCACACCCACCACCACGCCTCATCTCGACTGTCAATCATCCACCGTCTACCAACCCTGATAAAATCTATAGGCCACATTGTCCTTCTTAATAACCCTGTGACTGTGTGGACATTAAGGCAGCTGTCAGGTGGGCTGCACCAAGCTAAATTGTGCCCCCCCCCCCAAACATTTTTAGCACCAGCCTCCACTGGTGCCATCATGTACCAGTGTGAAGCCGATTTCCTCACTAGCTGCAGGAAAGCACACGGAAGTGACAGTTCCCACTACTGACTGGCAAGCTGCTGATTTTACCTAGAATGACCATCTGCCCTCTTGTGTCATGTGTGTGTGTGTGTGTGTGTGTGTGTGTGTGTGTGTGTGCGTGCATGTTTCACAGGGGACCTCGCATCGGATGATGAGTACCTGGAAATCCCGGCCATCTCGCGACAGAGAGCAGGGACGTATGAATGCACAGCTGTCAACGACATCGACGCAGACGTCCAGACCGTAGACATCACCGTCAACTGTGAGTCGAGCTGCCTTGTATGCTGCATGAGAAGACACAACACACTATGTAAGGAAAACGCAAACAATGACGCACCGCCAGCACTCGATACCAGCTGCCACTGTTTGCTATGAGGAGGGAGAAGAAGAACTTCAGATTTTAAGTGCTGCTTTCAAGCTATTCGCTCCGTCTTGATTTTCTCCATCGACTCACTTGGAAAGATAAGATATGATTTGATACTTGACTGAAGTACGGTTCATATGGATAGACAGCCGGCTTATATCTTGTATTTGCTGTCCAAACCCGCTGGGTATAAACACATATTTTCTAGTCTGGGATTTTCACAAATTCTTCGGGGCACATCATCTATTTGGCGTTTTCCCAATACTTGAATTTTATTTGTTGTCCTGGTTCACTCGCAGCCTTCAGAGACACAACACAGAAAATAAATAGGCTATCTGAATGACATGACAGACAAATGACGGCGGGTTGCAATAAATTCTTGAATTTTGCCGTTCAGGTTGCTGGGTCACTGGAGCTTATTTCAAGGTTCAGAGTCCCTTTGGCAAAGCAAGAAGGCCACGAAATGATTATGAAGATTTTGAAGCCCCTGAACTTTAACCAACTGCTTAAATAATGCACGACTTTACAAGCTTCGCCCAAATAGCTAAAATCTATTTCATGAGGCACCACTGCCTCACAGCAACAGCCCAGTCCCATCCTCTCTGTCGGAGTTTGACCATTTCTCCCGAGTCTGTGTGGGTTTCCTCCACTTGGTCCAGTTTCTGCCTACATCATGCAGATTAGCTGAGCAGCCTCGAAAACGACCCAAGACATGAGGGGACCAAGTGTTTGTGTGCGTCCTGCAAGAAAACGGTAGCCTGTCCAGGATGGCGTGCACTGCACTCAGTGCACATTCCAAACCCCCACAACCTTGAACTGGTTTAAAGGAATAAAGGATGAAGCAGTGGGAATGTGAGGTGTCCACACGTCCCGAAAACGTCTGAAGAAGTACTATTACATCTTTTTAACAAAACCTAAGGACTTACGTGTCATAAAAACGCTGATATACAATAACATTGTACTGCTTAAATTGTTTTTCATTTTATCAGCATCAGCATAGTTGCAATAATTAAGAACAAAAACAGATGTAATTCTTACACGCGGGGATTTGCACAAAACTACATCATAACTTGAAACCTTTCTGTGAGGAGTCTTTCTGTGTCTGCGTGGGTTTCTTCTGGGTGCTCCGGTTTCCTCCCACCATCAAAAAGACATGCATGTTAGGGTTCATACTCCTGCCTGTGCCCCTGAGCAAGGCAGTGGAAAGAAGACCTGGAGTTGGTCCCCGGGCCGGGGGCAGCCACGGTGCAGCACTCACTGTATTAATCCCCGTGGGGAAATTCATCCTCTGCATTTTAACCCACCCAACACACACTGTGGCGAGGAGCCGGGGGCAGCCACCATGCAGCACCCGGGCACCACCTCCAGTTCTTCTTTCCACTGCCTTGCTCAGGGGCACAGACAGGAGTATTAACCCTAACACGCATGTCTTTTTCATGGTGGGGAAAACCAGAGCACCCGGCGAAAACCCACCACAGACACAGGGAGAACATGCAAACTCCACACAGAGGACGACCCGGGACGACCCCCAAGGTTGGACGACCCCGGGGTTCGAACCCAGGACCTTCTTGCTGTGAGGCAACAGCGCCAACCACTGGGCCACCGACTACGCCTCATTTTGTTGCAGCACTGAGCTTAAACGTGGCACGCTGGCGTGTTCCTGGCCATACAACGCAACACGTTTGCCAGCTGCCTGTACTGCTGGTGCAGGAGTCCGGGTGTGAAAGTCGTATTCAGCCGTTCGCAATGAATGACAGCACCCTGAGTTGGTCTGCAAAGCTCCCTCAAACTTTAATATTTGTTTTTTGTTTTGATTTCGTCGTTTTGGAAATTCTGTTAATATTTGTAGGGTAATAGTCGTCAAATACTTAATTACAAAAGGATAAGTATCCAGCATTTGTGTTAAACTTCATTACAAAATAATGAGGGTTTTTTTTTACCACCTTTTAATAGTTTTGCAGAACGTAGCCTCCGTGCTCCCCCCTCAGGAGCTGTACTGGGCTGAAGTGAGTTCAGTGGACTTGGAGATAGAGGCACATGAAAGGAGGCCCATGTCATGATGTGGATTGTGGATTCAGAGTAGGCTTCTGAGCTACGGGGAGTTAGTCGTGTTCCTTGGAAGATGCTGTGACGATTCACAACACAGTTTAAACCCCGATTGTCTGAAGCGATTCACTGCCACGGTTTTCCACGAAACTATACCCACATGGGTTGTAGGACATTTAAATAATGACTGCCAATTTGAGTCAAGCCCGGTCTCTGGGAAAGCTCTACATACTCTGAAAGCTCCCGACTGGGGCTCCACTTAAAAAGCTCACGTGGTTTTGCATGCACATACGACCCCGTGCAGCTTCTGGTTTGGGGTTATAGACACGTCGCCTTAAACAGTAATGTTTTATCGTCGCTGTGTGATAAACAGAAAGAGATGCTGACTACATCCTGAAAACCAACGGGCCTCATCTTGCCATAATCCGTATGCGCTCGTGTCTCAGGTTGCGTTTTTTGTTGGTTTTATTTTTTTTCAGTAATATTTGATTGGAAGGAACATCAGGTGTACAAAAACATGCACATGCAACGTAAACGGAAATGATTCTCTCTCCATATTTTGGTGATTCCCCCCACCCCCAACCAACCCCCCACCCACCCAACCCTCAGCCATTGCAGATGCAAAAAAGGGTTTAAAAAAAAAAGGTTAAAATTGGGGCGTGGGTCTGTTACGTTGCCTACCAACACGGGAATCGCCAGATCGAGACCCGTGTTACCTCCGGCTTGGTCGGGCATCCCTACGGACAACTGCCCCCGTGTCTGCGGGTGGGAACCCGGATGTGGGTATGTGTCCTTGTTGCTGCACTAGCGCCTCCTCTGGTCGGTTGGGGCACCTGTTCAGGGGGGAGGGGGAACTGTGGGGGATAGTGTGATCCTCCCACGTGCTACGTCCCCCTGGTGAAACTGCTCACTGTCAGGTGAAAAGAAGCGGCTGGTGACTCCACATGTATGGGAGGAGGCATGTGGTAGTCTGCAGCCCTCCTGGATCAGCAGAGGGGGTGGAGCAGAGACCGGGACGGCTCGGAAGAGTGGGGTGATTGGCCAGATACAATTGAGGAGGAAAGGGGGGGGGGTTACAAATAAAATAATAATAAATAAAATAAGCATTATTGGCAGTAATAACAATGAGAAATGCAAACAGAACATGTTGAGAGCTTCACATCAGACGCTTCACGCTCCAAACAAGACGCAGTCCGTCAGTCATCTCCCAAGTACCAGCTGAAGTACAGACACATGAAGTGCAGAACAGCATGTACAGATTCTTTATGATGTCATATATTTTAGAAAAATATATCCCGTATGTGGTAAGCACAGTAATCTGCACAACACACAGCATCCAGTTAAAATGGAGACACATAATACAAACGATACACGTGGTCTTCGTCACAGGGGGGCGCCGTTAGTCGGTCAGGATGAGACGAGGTGAGAGGGGGCTGCTGTTGGCATATTTTTGATGCCAAGTTGATCTTAAATTTCCCTCAAAGTGGCATAAAGAAGTCTTAAAAAGCCTTCGGTTTAATTTGCTAATACATGGAGTTTATGTACTCCTGTGCTCCAGAACAAAGAATATGAATATCATTACATACAGCTTGAATAATTCATTCACTTTGTCCAAACACACATCACAAGAAACTCTGCTGTGGAACTCACAAAATATCACGGTTAGTCTGAAAATGTGTTGTAAAATAGTGAATTTCTTTCTGGTCGCTATTGGAGCTGTGAGTATTTATTTGCCCCTGGTGCTTGGCTAATGAATCACAGTTTCCTACAATAATCATAATTCTGACAGGAGGCAAAAAGCAATTCTTTTATATTTATTGTCTATCAGAGATCTGCTATTTTTGTTTTGAAATGCTTGATGTATTTAGAGATGTGCAGTGTGACAGCTGTGACTCATGTGCTCTTAGTGTTGAGCAATACACATCTTGGGAACTGATTGGCTGTTAGGTCCCTGATAGGTCAGGTCAGGTCCTCCGATGGAGCCTTTACATCCTCAATATCTCACTCAGTCGTCTCCTTGTAACAACAGTGGCTTGAGTTACATGAATTTATTGACTGAATTGCCCAGTGACTGCTGGGATAGGCTCCAGCATCCCGCGACCCAAAGTTGGATAAGCGGCTTGGATAATGGATGGATGGATTACATGAATTGCTGATCTCTTTATGATCCAACTTCCAAACCCAAGTAAAATTCAGCTATCAGGCTAATGACATTTAACCAATCAACCAAATCGACTAAATGCAACCAATTTTGTGGCTGAAATCAGTTTTTTAAGTTCACAGAGCACACCGTTTACCTGACTCTAGTACAACGCTCCCTGTGCCCTGCTCAAGAGCGGGCATGTACCCTGAACACCAGTTCAGACAACAAGCTGATGTTTTATTCCATATCCCGACCAAATGTATTGATCTGAGAGAGCTTCCCAAGGACAACGTCACACCACACTATCATGCCCGTGGTGTGTCATGAACATGCCATCATGCCCGCGGTGTGTCATGGACATGCCATCATGCCTACGGTGTCATGAACAAGCCATCATGCCTACGGTGTCATGAACAAGCCATCATGCCTGTGGTGTGTCATGAACAAGCCATCATGCCTGTGGTGTGTCATGAACAAGCCCTCTTACAGGCTGCATCCTTCCTCAGACTGCCTAAATCAACGTTTCAGTGGCGAGCCTGAGAGTGCCTGAGAGTGTGTGTTTTAATTTGGATTATCGTCAGACGGCCTTCCCACACCCGTGTCTCATTGACTTGAGGCCTGTGACTCTTAAAAAGACAACAACACTGCGGCATCCTGCAGCCACCCCATCTACACTCACCCTCTGCAGTCTCAATGAGCTAGACTTATGTTCTATCTAGGCTGCAGATAACACATCTCTCCACACTGGCTTGTACCTGTGCTTGGTCTTACAACTATCACCCAACGTGACATCACAGTACCTGCTGGTCTCAAGTGCAGCAGGCTAAAGCAAAGGCTTGCTATCTCCAAATGGTCTGCTCACTAGATCAGAAACCGGATTCTATCAGATAAGTTGTAGAATTGACTCATCCGTGGATGGATTACCGAAGGGGCCTACCAGGCCCACGGGGTCAGCGGGGATTGGGAAAGGATGTCAGAGCCGCTGTGTGAAGTGGCTGTTCTTAACTTCTCGTTTCTTAGCGCAGCGTTTCTAGGCTGTATATCTTTGTCAGTGATGAAGGTGGCTTTTTGTTACTGAGAGGTGTGTGTGTGTGTGTGCGCATATATATAGTAGGATAGATGTAGGAAAGAAAAAAAAAACTTTAATTCATAGCAGTACAAGCCTGTTTTGTGCGTCAGGCACTCATCAGCTGCCGACGGCACGAAACAGGCTTGTACTGCTAAGAATTACAATTTTTTTTACCCAACATCTACCTTGATATTCCGCTCCTCGTTTGTTCAGCACTTTTATCAACACCATTGATGGTTTCTGGGGGGAAAAAACCCGCTATATTATTTATATATATATATATCTCCATCCATTATCCAAGCCATTTATCCGAATTCAGGTCGCGGGATGCTGGAGCCTATCCCAGCAGTCATTGGGTGACAGGCGTGGAGACACCCTGAACGATCGCCAGGCTATCACAGGGCTCACACACACACACACACACACACACACACACACACACACACACACACAGGGACAATGTAGTACGGTGAGTCACCTGACCTACAGGTCTTTGGACTATGGGAGGAAACCGGAGCCCCCGGAGGAAACCCACACAGACAGGGAGAACATGCAAACTCCACACAGATTATATATATATATATATATATATATATATATATATATATATATATATATATATATTTCATTAACTTGCTACTTCCAGGTATTGAGTGAATGTGGGCGGGGGATGGGGTATTGTCATATAAGTTATGCATAACTACAGTAAGTCTACAGCAGAAGACTGCTCAGTGAGTCAGTGCTGCAGGTCCATTCAGGATTGCAGGCGTTAAAGCTGAGATCCACAACTTTTCTCCACGAACAATTTAATCGTTATTTTACCCACCTAGATCATATGTCAGGTGGTGTAATACTAACTGATGTCTTAGCTAGGGTTGGTGACATTTAGTAGTCTCCAACTACACCATGTACACAACTATTGAAATGTTTTGAACAGGTCACATCAGCTGGTGCAGCAGCAGACACGTAGTACGTGTTAGGAAATAACTCCAACAGAATAAAAGATTGAGATGCGACACAGATGTGACGATCCTTCTGTTGGGCAGACAATAATACTGTACAACAGTGTTGCGATAGAGCCAAAACATTATGACCACCTGCCTAATATGCTGTTGGTCCTCTGTGTGCAGCCAAAACTGTGCCAACCCACCAAGGCAAGGACTCCACAAGACCCCTGAAGGTGTCCTGTGCCATCTGCCACCAAAACATTAGCAGCAGATCCATCAAGTCCCTCTAAGTTGCGAGGTGGAGCCGCTGTGGATCGGACTTGTCGGTCTAACACATCCCACAGATACTCAGATCTGGGGGATTATAAAGCCAGGGCAACACCTCGAACACTTCATGTTCCTCAAACCATTCCTGGACAATATGTGCCGTGTGGCAGGGCGCATTATCCTAGTAAAAGAGGCCACTGCCGTCAGGGAATGCCATTACCATGATGGGGTATACCTGGTCTGCAACGATGTTTAGGTAGGTGGCATGTGTCAAATTGACTTCCCCATGAATAGCCGGACCCAGGGTTTCCCCAGCAGACCATTGCCCAGAGCATCACACTCGCTGCACCGGCTTGTCGCCTTCCCACAGTGCATCCTGGTGCCATCACTTCCCCAGGTAAATGTGGACACATACACAGACGGGACTCATCGACCAGGCGATCTCCTTTCACTGCTCCAAGGTGAAAGAAGCGGGAAAAGAAGTGCTTTCACTGCTTCTGGCACTCGCTTGCCCACTGTAGGTGCTTTCGACGGTGGACAGGGGTCATCATGGGCACTCTGACCAGTCTGCAGCTACTTAGCCCCACATGCAGCAAGGTGCGATGCACTGTGTTTTGTTACACATTCCTCCCTTAACCATCGTTAAGGACATCGTGGAACATCTGTCTTCATCGCCCTCACACGTTGATGAGCCTTGGGTGCCCAACACCCTGTCGCCACTTGTGGTTCGTCCCTCCTCAGACCACTGTCGGTAGGTACTCACCACTGCTGACCAGGAGCACCCCACAAGCCTTGCCATTTCAGAGATGCTCTGACCCAGTCGTCTGGCCATAACAATTTGGCCCTTGTCAAAGTCACTCAGGTCTTTATTCCTGCCCATTTCTCCTGCATCCTACATGTTGACTATGAGAACTGGTTGTTCGCTTACCATCCAATCTACCCAGACCTTGACATGTGCCCTTGCTTGGAGATGATCAACATTATTCAGTTCACCTATGAGTGGTCATAATGTTTTGGCTCATCAGTGTAGTTTGTAATACAGTAGACTGCCTGTGTTAGCTTTTGTCCAAGTGTCCCATTTCTACAGGGGTGGTAAATATTTACTGCTGAGCTGATGGCACACAAGCGACAACAGCTGTTTACTCCTTGTTTGTAGGTGGAGAAAATAAGCTGTAACTGGTCCATTTCTCCCTGCCTTCTACAGTTGTAGGTTTTAGCTTTAAAGTTTAAGTGAAAAGCACATTTTAGTCATTGCTGTTACAAAACATGACTTTATGCACACAAAGTAGCTTGAGCTAAAACATCATTCAGAATTTATTAAACAGAAATAAGACTTTCTACTCCTGTAATGTACACAAAACCACTATATATGCAGACAGTGCTATGATATGCATATTATTATCGCTGATAGCAACAAGCACGAATACGACAACAGTACGAATGAAGAGGTGAGAAGAAGGAGTACACAAGCCATTGGAACAGATGAAGACTTGTTGACAATCGTCAAGAAGGGAAAACTGAAATGGTCACATCTGGAGAAGTTCCGGCCTTGCCAAGCCCATCCTGCAAGGCACAGTGAGGGGCAGGCGAAGACGAGGAAGCGATGGCTACGTAACATCAGAGTGGACAGGCCTCGACTTTGCCAAGTTGAGGACAGAGAGATGGTGAGGACTGGTTGCGGATTCAACAGTGGTGCCCCAACGACCTCTTGAGAGGTTACGGGATAGGTGAGGTGAGGAGCAACAAGGGCAACACCAACTCGGTTTCCCTTCATGTTTATCGGTGACTGGTGTTGCACTTGTTGTGTGTGTTTACCCAGCCAAACAGAGACACCGGTGGGTGCAAACACAGGGGATTCTTGAAATAAAAAAGTGAGTACTTCAACTGTTACAGATTTTTCTGCAATCGTTGAATGACTCACTTTTCACATATCTGCTTTCAGCATAACAAACGGCATATGTTCAATTCGGTTTCAGTTTTCTTTCTTCTTTTTTTTTTGTTTCCTTTTGGTCATGCAGTTTTTTGCGACGTTAAAAGAAATGATATGCTGTCCGTTAGTGAAGCTTGAGGTTTCTGCTGTGTGAATCTCTGAGTGCGGCGCTCCTTTGTGTTTCTGCACGTTTGTCCGTAGATGCTCCAAGTGTGTCGGAAGGCAGAGACGTTGGAGTGACTCTGGGCCAGAGAGGTGTTCTGGAGTGTGAGGCTGACGCAGTGCCGGAGGCAGATTTCGAGTGGTATAAAGACGACAGAAGGTAATTTGCTGGACATTAATAGGATTTGTATTTCAAGTGGCAAAGTGTTGTAAATATAAACACACACACACACACCACACTTGCAGCTCCTTACCTGTTTAACTCCCAACTTCTACACTTATTTATTCATTTACTTACTTGTTCATGTATTTCCCCCCTATTAAGGATCTTCAATGGCTTTGATGGCATGGAGATTGAGAATTCTGGATCTCTGTCCAAGTTGACCTTTTTTAATGTGTCTGAGGGAGATTATGGCAACTACACCTGTGTTGCCATCAACAAACTCGGGACCTCAAACACAAGCTTTCTCCTGTATGGTGAGTCCAAACATCTATTACTGACATGACGATCCAACACATGTGATAGCCCATCTTAGAACAGATTGTTTAATGTGGTTCACATTGAAACTGTAGCTGCTCAGGGCGCCGGGTAGCATAGCGGTCTATTCCGTTGCCTACCAACACGGGGATCGCCGGTTCGAATCCCCGCGTTACCTCCGGCTTGGTCGGGCGTCTCTACAGACGTAATGGGCCATGTCTGCAGGTGGGAAGCCAAATGTGGGTATGTGTCCTGGTCGATGCACTAGCGCCTCCTCTGGTCGGTCAGGGCGCTTGTTCAGGGGGGAGGGGGAACTGGGGGGAATAGCGTGATCCTCCCACATGCTACGTCCCCCTGGTGAAACTCCTCACTGTCAGGTGAAAAGAAGCGGCTGGCGACTCCACATGTATGGGAGGAGGCATGTGGTAGTCTGCAGGCCTCCCCAGATCAGCGGAGGGGGCGGAGCAGTGACCGGGACGGCTCGGAAGAGTGGGGTAATTGGCTGGGTACAATTCGGAGAAAAAGGGGGGGGGGGGGAGTCCCAAAAACAAGAAGCTGTAGCTGTTCAGTGTAGAAATGTAGTTGCTAGTGTTTAGGCTTTCTAAAATGTTTTTTTAATATCATCATGATGCTCCAAATTGGAACAATGCACCATATGCATAGATTCATGCAGCAGCCCACTGTCATGCTACTCACAAGTGTTGTCTATGATGTTTTGCCGTTTTGTTTTCAATGTGTTGCTCTGTCCCATTTGTTCCTATGGTGTAGAGGTAATTGAACCCACTAGCTCAACACTGTTGCAAGGTTAGTACTCCACAGGGGCATGCACGTCGACCACTGCCTAGCTAACGTCTTTACTGCATGCTAACAACTAATAAACATTGCCATTTTCACAAAATTTGAGCTCCAATACCAAGGAAGTAGTACCTCTGTCATTGCTGAAGTGAAAGGCGGAGTAAGTCGGCGTTGAAAAAACAAATTTCTGGAACCTTCTTTTCAAAATGGAATTGTGGAAGGTAAATGGGCTGATATACAGCCCAGTGGAACTTAGTTGCTTAAAACTCTCTTTCATGAAAATAGTAAGACTTTAAGTGGAGTGTGATGGCCATGACAGTCACACATGCCGTGTGAATCTTTGTGGAAATGGTCAATGCAACATGAATGTTTTGCTAACCATGGTTTTCAATTTTCTTCTTTGCACTTCCATCCACCTTTCTGTGCGGAATGGCTTCATTTTGGTTTTTGCATGCTTTTTTCCACTGTAAGTATGTCTCCTTTTTCTTTTCCTTTTTTGCTATGGTGTGTGTGAGATTGTTTGTTAACCTGATGAAACGTTTGCTCAGCCTGCTCCGACTCTGCAGTTAGTGATTATTAACACTGAAATTCTGGGTTAGACGAGCTTCACATTCAGTTTTACATCTGGTGGCGCTATGTTGCAAAGATAAAGGCAATCAAAGGCAATCACGTTTAATCCCTTGCCCATCTTGTCATTGGACTTGTCCTTGTAACTAGTGACTAGTATCCTGTAAGCATAAGCGACTCCGTTACCACGTCAGAATGGTATTAATAGCTTTGGTTTTTTTTTTCCTTGTTATGAGAGTTTTATTATTCTAATTAGCCATATGCAGGATTAGGAATAATCTACTGCGGCAGGATAATTGGATAGATGTCTCAAAGGAAACTATGGTGAACTCACAGAAATCCATGGGAAATTAGAAGTCATTGTGTTACGGGGCTTCAAAGTAAAAACTTAAAATTTGCTCTCAATCCTCTGACAATATGTTTATATAGATGAAATTGCCCCTGTTCCAGAAGGGCTGCAGAAGAAACTGTTTTATGTACTAATTGTTACAAGCCAATGCTGTATCATATTGAGCTTCAGATATTTGGGAATCCCACTGGCTCACAGCACTTCCCCGCAAACTCAAGTATAATCATGAGAAATGTTAATTTAATGATAAAGAAATGACAGATGCATGAAGGAAAAGGGGTTTCTAAAGAACGAGGCTGATGATATAAATCCTTAACAAGTAGCTTCTTCCATCTGGATGCAACAGATGTTTCGCCGTAGGATTTGTCATTCTGGTGTTGTTTCCTATAGTGTGATCGAGCTTTTTAAGCCTTATTTGCACATGACTTTTATTATGTAGGGACCTCATGTAATTGATTAATTTACCCCCTGACCTGTGCTTTTTTTTTTTTTTTTTTTTGGTAGCGCATTCGGAGAGGACAGAGCCAAGTCTGAAATTCATTTAAATTTACCAGTGACTATGAAGCAATGGTTCAGGACTCTAAATTTACGCTGTCCCATCGTCGATTAACAGATAGACTGGATTCTGGGATGAAATAATATTCATGCATCAAGTAGTGTATAATCCCAACTCCATTAATGAGATGATAAAATACAAAGAATTTACATTTTGTGATCGATCATGGCTCTTGCCCAGAGAAATTTTATCATTTCTGCATCCACTCTGCAGCTGCAGAAGCCAGTGTAAAACATTTGGCAGTTGTAGTAATACAAGAGGTAGGCCTGTACATACAAAAACTAGGAATTAGGTTTAGACCGTATATGGATGTAAAGATAGAAGTATGTAGCTTGACCAATACTTGGATCCATCGACTCCATCTCGTTATTTCGCGCCAGTTTGTTCTGTTCATCATTTTGATCTTCCCCTTCTATATATTGGTCTCCATGCTAGAGGTGCTACAGATTATTAATTAAGCTTCCGTTATTAATCCCCTTGTGGAAATTCAGTTACTGCAAATTAACCCATAGTAGCTGTGATCTGTGTAGCTAGGAGCAGTGGGCCGCCGCCTTCGTGCTGCACCCGGAGACCAACTCCAGTTCTTTTCCCATTGCCTTGCTCAGGGACACAGACAGAAGTATTAACCGTAACATACGTTTCTTTTAATGGTGGGGGAAACCGGAGCACCCGGAGTAACCCCACCACAGACACGGGGAGAACATGCAAATTTTACACAGAGGACGACCTGGGATGACTTCCAAGGTTGGAAAACCCCGGGGTTCGAACCCAGAACCTTCTTGCTGTGAGGCGACAGTGCTAACCACTGGGCCACCGTGCTGCCCAATTGACTGACGTGAAATTTGTGCTGAAAAGACTTTCAAAACTTTCCTGCCTCGACTTCAACAGGCCTACTGCCTTGAACTGAAAGAAGATGGGAATAGTGTGGCAAAAGCCAAATTCCAGCCACAATTACTGAGAGTTCAGTTTGCACAGGATGAATATTATCAGGGGACCTCCATCTTCACAAAATTATAGTAGCATAGGTAATTTGCACTGGAATTTCTACTTGACAGACATGGCAGATTCACGTCATATAAACATTATCGATAACCTCAGCAATAATTACAAATTACTGGGCGTTGCTATAAAATCAGTCATGTATAAAATAACCAGTGAGTAGCTGGTTTTTGAGTTGTAGCGGTGGTGTTTGTAAAACTGACAGTGTAAACTGTTAGCCGATTCATCATTTATGAGACCATTTTGAAAGGGAAAAAAAACGTGGTTGCTGCCCCCCCCCCACCCCATGAAATTTAAGGTGTCATTTCCTATAGTGTGAATTTTAAGGCAACCATTCAAGTTTTGTCCTCGCGCAATTCGGAGATGTAAAATGCTAGCTTACGCTGTAGCTTTTCATGTTCAGAGCAAGACATTTGAATGTGGACACCTCCAACCCCCATCACTAAAGGACAGACTGGCATCTCCCACCTTTCATACCTGAACTTTTTGGGAGCAGCTAAATGGCCTGCATAGAATTCTACATTATTTATGCACCCAGTCCTTTTCACACTCATTACATTTCTAAAAATGGGGAGTGAGGCTGAAAATGCTCTTTTCCTTTACCCTGCAGCCCACAGAAGTGTTTGGGTCAAAAATTACCCATCTATCAATGAGTTTTCCTACAATTCAGATAAAACTTTATGATTTTGCTAAAATTATTTTAATCACATTTTTCCCCTGACAATTTAATCCAACCCCATAACGCTTATGATTTAAAACATCCATCCATCCATCATCCAAACCACTTATCCTGCTCTGAGGGTCGCGGGGATGCTGGAGCCTATCCCAGCAGTCACTGGGTGACAGTCACATAGGGCTGACATACACACCAACACCCACACACATTCACACCTAGGGACAATTTAGTACAGCCAATTCACCTGACCTACATGTCTTTGGACTGTGGGAGGAAACCGGAGCACCCGGAGGAAACCCACACAGACACGGGGAAAACATGCAAACTCCACACAGTGGACGACCCGGGACAACCCCCAAGGTTGGACTACCCCGGGGCTCGAACCCAGGACCTTCTTGCTGGGAGGCGACTGCATTAACCACTGCGCCACCGTGCCGCGATTTAAACATGAGCAACTATAAAATTTTTCTCATAGAGATGAATTCCGTGTAGATAAAGTTCCCTCAATGTTTATTTACTTATTTAAATTATGTATATTTCGATCTAAAAACAGAAAACAATAACATTGACCAGATTCAGGCAGTTCATTAAGAAGGACACAGTGGAGACTGTACAGCAGTAAACAGTCTGTATTGTTTAACACCCATTAGGAGCCCAGTACTCAGTCAGCGTCCCTTAACACAGTCCAGTTCTAGCAGCCCTCTTGCTGCTGGTGCAGCTGCTCACCATACAGCACATCACCACTCCAGCATGTCCAGCCTTCAGCCCGCCTGCCGGAAAACACATCAACAGGCGAAGTAGACAATCACACAAAGGTGTTCCTCATTAGCCAGATGCGCCACCCACCTCTAATTCTACCTCCCTTTAAACTAATACCACAGCCCACACCACTGTGGGGAAAAACTGTATTCATTAACTGCTTTTGAATCATCCTGGGCATGAGCACACAAAGCAGAAAACAAGCTGCTCATAATGTCTGAAAGAGAACATGCTTAATTTGAGTCATGCTTCGACTTCTAACTGCATACACAGCAGTGGCAGCTGGTGCTAAAAATGTTTGGGGGGGGGGCACAATGTACCTTGGTGCAGCCCACCTGACAGCTGCTTTAATGTCCACACAGTCACAGAGTTATTAAGAAGGACAATGTGGCCTATAGATTCTATCAGGGCTTGTAGACGGTGGATGATTGACAGTCGAGATGAGGCGTGGTGGTGGGTGTGAACATGACTGACAGGCACGAGGGCTTACATAAGGTATGGTTTGGCCAGCACCCCTCACCCAGGAAGTATATGTATTCAGACAGAAATCAACTAAATACCATTTGAACCAATATTTAATGCTGCTGACAGACACACAGACTGAAAAACACGTTTATTTCATCATTATTTGCATTACACAGCTAAATTATATTTAACATGTTTAAGTAGATTTTCATCTCTTGATGTTTGAAGGGGGCGGCGCCCCAGCACCCTGTACTGACCAGCTGCCACAGATACACAGGCAACAAACTACCCGTTTCCTGCAGGATCCCTGCACGTGTGCATTTCATTCCACACAGCAAATGTTGGCTTGTGGCCTGGGGTACAAGCCAACTTCTACATCCTCACTTGTCCTCTCTGCTCCTCTTTTTGGTGGTCTTTTTTGTCAGCCCACACCTTGTCGTCGTATCAAATGTTTTGTGTAGATGTTAATGTGAACTCTTTATGTATGGTGCAACCACCTCTTTGATATCCCCATTACACTATCGGTGACAACATGTGAAGTCAGGGTGCTAAGAAATGAGCAGCGTATTAAGTTTCTTTATTAACCCCCTTGGGGAAATTCAGTTACTGCAAATTAACCCATAGTAGCTGTGATCTGTGTAGCTCGGAGCAGTGGGCTGCCGCCTTCATGCTGCGCCTTGGGACCAACTCCAGCTCTTTTCCCACTGCCTTGCTCAGCGGCACAGACAGCAGTACTAACCCTAACATGCCCGTTTCTTTTGATGGTGGGGGAAACCGGAGCACCCGGAGAAAACCCGCCGCAGACACGGGGGGAACATGCAAACGCCACACAGAGGACGACCTGGGATGACTCCTAAGGTTGGAGTACCCCGGGTTTCGAACCCAGCAACTTCTTACTGTGAGGCAACAGCGCTAACCACTGGGCCACCCTGCCACCTGTATACATCCATTATCCAAACCACTTACCCTGCTCTCAGGGTCGCGGGGATGCTGGAGCCTATCCCAGCAGTCATTGGACGGCAGCAAGCAGGGAGACACCCTGGGCAGGCCGCCAGGCCATCACACACACACACACACACACACACACATATATATATATATATATATATATATATATATATATAAAACTTTGTTAAAAGAAACAACAGTAGGGAAAGTGCTCAACAAATAAGGAGCAAAATAATCCAGTGTGTCAAGTAAATTCTTTATGAGACAGTACAAGACTGTTTCATGCCATATGCAACCATCAGCTGTCAATTTATATATATATATATATATATATATATAAAACCCCTTTTTCACTGGCGGGCAACGCCAAGCACATTTAAACAAGACAAAAGCCTAATGCTACCAGTTACTAAAGTGTTACAATACAAATCAATAGTGCAACCGGATCCTGAGTTCTCAGCGGTGGAATGGTGAGCTGGCTGAACCTCCTGTGTACTAGTAGGCTAGTGCCACTAATGACAATATTAGTGATAATAGAAATAATTAACCAAGATAATAATAAATTTAGTAGCGCGGTGCCTCCACTGTGAAAATACTACACTTACCCAAGGCTAGTGAATGGTGTATCTTCCCAGAATTAAACAAACATGTGGTTAATGCAGATCTTATAACCCTGCTGTGTACTGAAGTACTGTACAAGCTTATTACCAGCACTCTAAAAGTAAATGAGCTGCCAATACACCCGAAATATAATTAATAATAATAGGATTTATTTGATAATACTGAGAGAGAGAGAGAGAGAGAGAGAGAGAGAGAGAGAGAGAGAGAGAGAGAGCGTGTAGTATTGTTGATTAAATAAACATTAATTGAAATTACACAGGGTGTGACAACCGGTCACAATAAACAGAAAGAAAGTATCAAAAGAACACAAAAATACCCAGCGCTTTCCGTTGGTGCACATAAAAGCAGCTCTCTGAGCGGAGGGCAAGGCAGCCACCGCTACGATGCCCAGGCGACGAGATAAAAGTGTGTGTGTGTGTGTGTGTGTGTGTCAGTATAAATGAAATTTTCGGGTTACTCACAACCCATCGCTCCCTCGACCGGGAGGCTGTGTGCAGTCCAGAGGATGGAAGGCGTAGTGCTAGCCTAGCAGCTGGCAGGTGTCGGCTCCCCGGTAGTGGCCTCCACCCGCAAGATGGCCAAAGGTTGCAATGTTCAGACAACCCTGGCGAAGATGGTGGTCCTCCGGTGGGCCCAGCGCCGGAGAGCGGATGAAGCCTCTTTGGACAGCAGACAGGTCCCAGGAATGGAGCAGAGCGGCTCCCCTAGTTAGATCACCGTCCAGCGCAGCCCGATGACTTCTGGCTAGCCTCCACAACTCTAGTCGGCTAACCCACTAGCACTGGATGCTAAATCCACTTAGCTAGCTAGCGGCGACGCTGGCTATGGGGCAGAAACAAAATAATCGGACTAAAACAAACCCCACCAGCAAGCACATGACCGCGGGCCAATCGCAACACTCCTGTCCTCAAATGCGGGCCTAGTACACGGCTGTGTATAAAGTCTCCGCGAAACGGGTACTCAGACGGAGCAGTAGAGAAAAATGGACGTCTCTCCTCGGAGTCTTGCTTGGAATCCCAAACTCCTCCCTTTCCGTGAGGAGATCGACCGTTGCGAACCTCGCGATTTCGCGTGCATAGCAACTCTACACCACATCATTGGCTAATAACAAAATTCAAATAAAAATACAAAGAACAAATACATTCCATTGGTCCACATGTTTAGAAACCACACGAACATAGGAAATATCCAAGACACAAAGCATGCTGGTAGATGAAGTACCACAACGTATGTACAATAGATTTTAGAGGTCCTTACATATATATATGTGTGTGTGTGTGTAATTAATTGTGGCAACATCAAGAAGGTTGCACTCACAGCACCGTGGGCCACCTAGCGACCTCTGTATTTGAGACATGCATGTATTGAACGGAATATCAACCCATCGGGCATCCAGGTGGCGTGGCGGTCTATTCTGTTCCCTTCCAATATGGGAATCGCCAGTTTGAATCCCCATGTTACTGCCGACTTGATTGGGCATCCCTACAGACACAATTGGCTGTGCACTAATGCCTCCTCTGTTTGGCCGGGGCGCCTGTTTGTGGGGAAGGGGGAACTGGCGGGAATAGTGTGATCCTCCCATGCACTGCGTCCCCCTGGTGAAACTCCTCACCGTCAGGTGGAAAGAAGCGGCTGGTGACTCCACATGTATGGGGGGAGGCATGTGGTAGTCTGCAGCCCTCCCCGGATCAGCAGAGGGGGTGGAGCAGCAACTAGGATGGCTCGGAAGAGTGGGGTAGTTGGCCAAGTATAATTGGGGAGAAAAGGGGAGGGGGGGGTGTCCACAAAAAAAAAAAGGAACAACAGCCAATCACATATTTAGTTTTATTTTCTATAAATCTAATGTCTATGGTCTGTATATTGTCTTCTGATTAACAAATATTTTTGAAGAAAAAAAGTCCCCAATTAGACCCTCGAAATAAGGCTATCAGATTATTCATGTAAAATTATGCAAATTAAATAGTTTTGTGCAATTATAGATTAACTGTCATGCAGGCCAATTAGAATTAACATGTAAGACTCCAGATTTTTCTGTTGTGCACAGCCAGCGACTAATTTACATGAAAAGTACCTCAGCATCACCTGCGTGGTGTAGCAGGCTTAGTGAGGCGGCTAATGTGAACTATGAAATAAATAATAATAAAATAATAATAATATAAAATGAATAGTAGCAATGGAACCCAAAATTTTTTTTTTTTTTTAAATCACTGTTGCGTTCAAAATGGTAAAAATGTCACCAGGGGGACGTAGCGTGTGGGAGGATCACGCTATCCCCCCCCCCCCAACAGGCGCCCCGACCAACCAGAGGAGGCACTAGGGCAGCGACCAGGAGACATACCCACATCCGGCTTCCCACCTGCAGACATGGCCAATTGTCTGTAGGGACACCTGACCAAGCCGGATTCAAACCAGCAATGGGGATTCAAACCAGCGATCCCGTGTTGGCAGGCAACGGAATAGACCGCTACACTCCCCAGACGCCCCCTGCTAGGTCATTTTTTATGCATCTAAGGTGAAAGCCAGTTAAAATGTAAGCATACATCATGCTACTCTGTTTCTCATACAGCAGCGCTAGAGTTTTGGTGTCGATATTAAAATCTGTACTTAAGAGAGAAAATTGATTTTATTCAGTATGAAAAACAAACCATGTTTTTTTGGGGGGGGGGGGGGACTTTCAGTCTATTTTTAATTGGTGCACTACAAACGGGGGTGTAGCCACGTATTAGTCTTAATCTCAAACAAAGATATTGCATGGTAGAGGCCAAAGCCAAACATGCATGTATTTTTCTTCTCAAAAATCTGATTACTAAAAGGTATTTTCAGGGACTTGAGTCGATTTTCTCACACCAGTGAAAAGGTTCTTTAAAACAAAGCGATTTGTTGGCAGGAGACACTGCACTTTTAACTACAGATCCAACTTTGAAGCAGCTGCGTCTGCAAACATCCATTACCAGGACGTCCTCGAGCAAATCACGGCACCTCTAATCCAGCAGCTTTAGAAAGTTTTCACCCCTACTTCTCTCCTGTTTTGCTGTAACCACAGTCAAACTGAAATACATTCAAATAGAACAAAGTGTCTGTATGCTCAATAATCCAGCTAAGAAAACCACAGCAAGGTGAATCAGTTCATCTGGACACGACGTTTATTGAGAGAAACGTCTCGTCATCATCTAAGTGACCTCTTCAGTCTCACCTGACTGCAGGGTGGGGACACCTGCAGTCAGGTGAGGACACTGTATTGTTTATAAGGGTGGGGACACCTGCAGTCAGGTGAGACACTGTATTGTTTATAAAGGTGGGGACACCTGCAGTCAGGTGAGACACTGTATTGTTTATAAGGGTGGGACACCTGCAGTCAGGTGAGGACACTGTATTGTTTATAAGGGTGGGGACACCTGCAGTCAGGTGAGGACACTGTATTGTTTATAAGGGTGGGACACCTGCAGTCAGGTGAGGACACTGTATTGTTTATAAGGGTGGGGACACCTGCAGTCAGGTGAGGACACTGTATTGTTTATAAGGGTGGGACACCTGCAGTCAGGTGAGGACACTGTATTGTTTATAAGGGTGGGACACCTGCAGTCAGGTGAGGACACTGTATTGTTTATAAGGGTGGGACACCTGCAGTCAGGTGAGGACACTATTGTTTATAAGGGTGGGGACACCTGCAGTCAGGTGAGGACACTGTATTGTTTATAAGGGTGGGGACACCTGCAGTCAGGTGAGGACACTGTATTGTTTGTAAGGGTGGGGACACCTGCAGTCAGGTGAGGACACTATTGTTTGTAAGGGTGGGACACCTGCAGTCAGGTGAAGACACTGTATTGTTTATAAGGGTGGGGACACCTGCAGTCAGGTGAGACTGAAGAGGTCACTGAGTTGAGTGATGAAACCCATCTGTCAATAAATGTTGCGTCCAGTTGAACTGATTCAGCTTTCTTGGATGCAAATGGGATTTTTTTTCTACTACATGAGTTAACTCCCTATAATATCAAAATGAAATAACATATTTAGATGTATTCAGGTTTAAATGAAATGCAAAAACATTAGAATTACTCGATGACAAGCTAACATGCTCCACCAATGTTGATTTCAAATCCAACTCTGTCCAGTTGCATGATCGCACAGTACCACCAACAGGAGGGTTTCCACCGAAGGAGGTCAGATCAGTTCTGCGATCATGAAGACCAAAGAGCTGTTGTGTGGAACCACAACATAACGTCGGGGCACCCTGGTGGTTCACCTAGTAGAGCGCATACCACACAAGGTTGAGTCCTTACTGCAGCGACCTGGGTTCGAATCCGGCCCGGGCCCTTTGCTGCATGTCATCTCCTCTCTCTCCCCTGCCTTTCCTGTCTCTCTCTCTACTGTCGCTATCAAATAAAGGAGGAAAATGCTAAAACAAAAAGTTGGTAGGATGAAAAGAGCTCGAGATGATTATAATAGGGTTGGAAAATCCTTGAATCATCCATTAAGACCGTTGTAACCAAAGTGTAAAAACACAACATTGCACAACCTGGGTGCTACCGAGATCGTCCACACTGAGCGAGCAGACAAAAAGGAGAAATGTATAAAAACAAATCAGAATCAGAAGGGAACGGTACACCAGCGACAACGCTAACGTGGTTGAAAAAGCTCATGGGACAAATTGAAGAAGCTGCCCAGAGATTGACAATCTTTTCAACACCTCGTGGATTTGGTCATTTGGGGAGAGTGGCTTGCAAGAACCCCCTTCGGAGAATGGCCAGCATCAAGTCTGCCAGAAGCTACAAGACAAAATCAGAGATCTTCTGGAAGAAGACTCTGTAGTTTGATGAGACTGAAGTTGAGCTGTTTGGCGTGAAAGCAAAGCGCTATGTTTGGCACAAACCAAACACAGCCCGACACCCAGATTACACTTCGCTTACTGTGAAACATGGCGCTGACAGCATCGCCCTGTGGGGTTGTGTGTCAGCTGGAGAGACAGGGAGCCGGTTGCCATGAAAGGCAAGAGGGAGAGAGACAAATACAGGCAAATCCCAGGGAAGAACCCGTTTCACTCCGCAAGAGCAAGAGGACTCAGATTCATGTTCAGGACGATGACCCAAAACACACGGCAAAAAGCCACTACCGAGTGGTTTAAAAAAAAAGAAAAAAGGTTGATATTCTGGAAAAGCAAAGATTCAAAATCCTAGCTGGGCGAAACTTCTACGGCCAAACCTGTGAAGACCTACAGCTGTATTTGCTGCCAAAGTTGTCCTATCTGCAACGTACCGACTCGGCTTGGAGGAGTGGTGGTGGGGTAGATACTTTTGCCCCTGGGAAACACAATCCTTTCATTTTTATTTTTTATCTTGAATAAAATATTTTGCTTCATCAATGTATTATTTTTAGTGAGGCGGGAAAAAATTAAACACGTTAAAGTGCTGAGGCGGAACAGGAACAGATTGTGAAGAGCAAACAAGAGAACGGTTCCTTCGGGGGCACTAAAAGTAAACGACAATCTGGAGTCGTCAAAAACAGATTGAGCCAATGCATTGTCTATGGGCCGACACGTTAACAGATGACGAAGAGTGCGGAGAGCAATCCATCTTCATTACAGACCATCGGTGTGGATTTCTGCATGCTTCAAAAGCAGAAACCAGTTGGACTGTAGTTTACATATCGACCCATTGAGCCAATCAGAGGTGGCGCTCATCTCACCATTTTGCAAAATGGAGGAGCAACTCATTTTACTTGTACACCAATTCCCCAAAGTAAATTGAAATTGTAAACCCACAGCTGAGGGCTTCTTTTTTTTTCTACTTTTGCTGGATAATGAAAACAACAACAGCAAGGATTTAGCATTTGTCTGAATCCATGTTCCCTTGTTTACAGATTTTAATACAGCCCCCCCCCCCAAATACACAATACCACTGTTTTTGTATTCCAATTGGACACAAAGCAGACAGTCACAGATCCGTATACGTTCAATATCCGTTCCTGTCTGGCCGCTGCCTAATGTTCAGATAAAATCCTTTTGGACCCGAGTGCAGCATTTAATGATGCAGAATATGTCAGTGTAACTAACTGCCCAACTCAAAAAGTCATCGACCGCTACTGAAAGCACAAAATATGCTTCACCTTCTGTCTCTCAGACAAAACCGTCTTTGTGATATCGGGCAGACTATCCATCAACCTCTTCACTAACGTGTCCCTGGAAGGTCACTGGCAGTATTAGTCAAAGTCAGTTTCATTCCTGGTTGTTAAATGCTAATTATCTGCTTGTAAAATCAACCAATCCTAACCCTTTATAGCCCGCCTACGATAATACCTGGTGTGTTTTAAGTATGAGGTGTCTAAAAAGGATCCTTGCCATAGTGGTAGACTGAGATACTTGAACTTGCCTCTGTTAATCCAACCCAATTCATCGCATAACATCTGTATTGTACTCCCAGTAGTGCCAAGCTCTTTGCTAGACATTAGCAATGGGATTTTACTAGGGCGGCACGGTGGCCCAGTGGTTAGCACTGTTGCCTCAAGGGTGATTCCTGCATCACCCTTGAATCGCCCTAATGATTTTTGTTTTTGTTTGTATGTGTAGCCTATAACATTTAATTGTACATTGGTGCTAATGAATCCATATTTGAAATAATACAGGAATATTTTTGGCATACAATTAGAAAAAAACATTGTAGCGAATTCGGGGGACAATGCAACCACAGGAAGTGCCGCGGCCGGGAAGTGAACCCGTATCGCCCGCACCGCAGGAGACATAGCTAACCGCTCGACTAAAGGGTCAGACCCGCCAGCCAGCGGCCAGCGTGTCTAGTTATCCATGCACGTTACAATATGCCACCATGATTGAGAATTCTAGTGAAATCATGTCTTATATAAACCCTGGTAATCGACATTACCTCTTGTAATGACTATTTATAGAAGGGGTAATCATTGGGCGGATTTCAGAGGACATAATTTCGCTAATCTTGGGGGCCCCCAGAAGGGCGGGGCCCTGGGGCCCGGGCCCCGTCAGCCCGTGCATTAATCCGTCCATGGGGATAGGCTCCAGCATCCCCGCAACCCGGTGTAGGATAAGCGGTTTGGATAATGGATGGATGATCGCATAACATCTGTGTTGTACTCCCGGTATTGCCAAGCCCTTTGCTTGACATTAACAATGGGATTTTACGAGGGCGGCACAGTGGCCCAGTGGCTAGCACTGTTGCCTCACAGCAAAAAGGTCCTGGGTTCGAACCCCAGGCCATCCAGGTCCTTTCTGTGTGGAGTTTGCACATTATCCCCATGTCTGCGTGGCTTTGCTCCGGGTGCTCCAGTTTCCTCCCACCCTCAAAAAGACATGCATGGTAGGGTTAACACTCCTGTCTGTGCCCCTGAGCAAGGCAATGGAAAGAAGACTGGAGTTGGTCCCCAGGTGCTGCAGCTGCCCACTGCTGCTATACAACAGGATGGGTTAAATGCAGGAAACAAATTCATTGTCACCTACAATGACAAAATAAAGTGGCTTTCTTCTTTCTTCTAACCAAAACCCGTCGCCAGGCGGTCCAGATCGGTGGCGTTGTCGGTGCTTTCATTTCTAAATGTTTCAACAACCCTGACTCATTTTCTTTAATTAGACATGAGATGTTGTAGATCTTATGTTTTGACACTCACGTATGTCGCTGTTAAAGTTTAACAGTGATTTGAAGGTTTAGTCTTTACTCTAAAGGCAGCTCGGTAATGTTGTTATGCTCCAATGCTGGACTGTGGCCCTGACTCGCACCGTGTCTTGTCTCCGGGGTCAGAGGCCCTGTCTGTGGACTCCCCAACTCCTCATGAAAAACCACTGCCCTTGTGTTGGCTTAGTGAATGATAATAGAGCCAAAAAAAAAAAAGATTTATTCCGTCTATGACGTGGTCCATGCTTCTAAAAGATAACAGATTATTCATACAGTCAAGATTATGCTTGCGCGCTCAGAAGATCCATAAAGCACTCTTACATGAGTAAGTTGTTTGGACTTCAGAGTAATCTGCCACGCTGTGAAAGATATTCTGCACCATAGAGTCAAGAAACACCTTAATAGTAAAAGTACAAAAAGTTAAAAGCTGTGGGCGTCCGGGTATCATAGTGGGCCATTCTGTTGCCTACCAACACGGGTATCACCGGTTCAAATCCCCCCGTTACCTCTGGCTTGGTCTACGGACACAACTGGCCGTGTCTACGGGTGGGAAGCCGGATATGGGTATGTGTCCTAGTCGCTGCATGAGCGCCTCCTCTGGTCGGTCAGGGCATCTGTTCAGGCGGTAGGGGGAACTGGGAGGAATAGCGTGATCCTCCCACGTGCTACGTCCCCCTGGTGAAACGCCTCAAAAAGAAGCGGCTGGTGACTCCACCTGTATGGGAGGAGACGTGTGGTAGTCTGCAGCCCTCCCCGGATCAGCAGAGGGGGTGGAGCAGCAAGCGGGACGGCTCGGAAGAGGGGGGTAATTGGCCAAGTGCAATTGGGGAGAAAAAAAAAGGGGGGGGGGTCAAAAGTTAAAAGATGTTAATTTTTTTAAAAACATTTCATTTGGGGGAGAAAAGTCTTATAGATCTGCTTCTGATCACTTAGGTCAGACTGAAGAACATTAAGGCTACGTGTTCAATATTTCTGCCCTATTTACAGATTTCCCCAATTTTGTTTTTTATTTTGGAAATAATAATGAAAATAACCTTAAGTCCATCTTACTAAATGCGAAAAAAATCAGTTTTCAATATTATCTCGCACTCTCTTTTTATCGGTCTGTCTGTATGTTGTAGGGAGAATAAATACTCCATTAGCAGCTTTAATACTAATTAGTCTTCTCTGTATCTGAAATGCCACAGAAATCCTGTCCGCTGGTTACATCGCTGGCAGACATATGAAAGCTTACTTCCTGGTTTGGTGCCAAGCTGCATTGTACAAGAAAATGTGAAGATAAATGCTACACACACACACATACAGCTATATAAATCTGGCTTTTTTTCCACATTATTCCAATACAATGCAACCTATCAGCAAACTAGGAGGCTAGTTCACACATTGTCTACCAGTGATGTCACTGTCGCACACAATTTTAGCTGTTTCAGGTGAAAATCCTGATCGTGTCACATTAAGTGTTTAAGCAGTGTAATATTCAGTGTCACATTAACCATCAGGACGGTGGACACAGGTTCATTATTACTTCCACCACGTCATGTCTGCTAGACATCGAAAACGGGATGAAAATACAATACCTACAAATTACAAATCTTATAAAAGGCACAGTGGCCCAATGGTTAGCGCTGCCGCCTCACAGCAAGAAGGTCCCGGGTTCAAACCCCGGGGTTGTCCAACCTTGGGGGGGGGGGGGGTCATCCCAGGTCAGCCTCTGTGTGGAGTTTGCATGTCCTCCCCGTGTCTGTGGTGGGTTTTCTCCACCATCAAAAAGACATGCATGTTATGTTAGGGTTCATACTCCTGTCTGTGCCCCTGACGGAGGCAATGGGAACAGAACTGGAGTTGATCCCCAGGTGGCGCTGCATGGCGGCAGCCCACTGCTCCTAGCTACACAGCTAGGATGGGTTACATGCAGAGAAAGAATTTCCTCACGGGGATTAATAAGTCGTAAAACAAAAAGATTTGAGAGCACACCAAGACCTGGGATAAAGCTTTCAGGTATACTACAGCCTCGATCAGCCTATCCATACACCGCTATTGAAACTCTCACGTCGCACTTTAACTCGTTGTAAAGTCGAGTCACGGCCTCAGTGTTTCCAGATTGCTCTGTGCGAGCTAGCTGAATGAAAATGAATGACGGACATCGATATCAACCGATGATCGTCAAGTGTTGTGCTGGTGCACTTAGTGATGACCGCGGTCACCTTCTGGCGCTGAAACCACACAGCGAGTCAGTCGTGAGAACCTGTACTATGTAAACCCTCTTCTATCGAACCACTTTCCAGAGGGGTCAGCATGCATTTCACATGGGATCACGTCTTCTCGAGTCGGTGGCTGGCGTCTGACGCCAATGCCCGTTTGTAGTAAATACAACCTGCCGTTCTTACCCCAAGTCAACGCCATCTGTAGAAAAAGACTGCACAACGAGTCAAGCACCCGTCTCTCCCCCACCGTAGTGCTTTGTTAACCACGGGCAAGGGAAAGAACAAGAAAGGAAAGGATGGCGCGTCCTTTGTAGTAGCAACATGAATGCTGGCTCCCCTCTCTCGTGTTCGGCGTGGAGTTGTAGATGTGTGAGGTGCTGAGGAGGTATTATGGCATTACAAGACTTGTTATCTGAGAACAGAGGTTCAGCCGCTAACATCTTGTCCAGGAAGTAGGCAGGAAGGAAAGACAGCCCCGGCCCTGGCCGGGGAAACTCACCCCAGCACTTTCTTCCTTCTCTCATCAGGGCCGAGAGCAGTTCAAGACGGGAGCGGAGGTGCGATGGGGATGCACTCTCACACCCGTCTCCTCCTCGTGGTGCTCCTGCCGCTCCTGCTCCGCTTTTGAAGAGGAACTGGTTTGAATAGAGAGTGTGTGTGTGCGTTTGTGTGCGTGCATGTGTGTATGTGTCTACACATATATTACTTCCTTTTTTCTTTTTTTCCCCCTTTCCTTTTTCGACTGCAACAAACTGATGTGCAGAGTGTGTATGAGGTCTATCCTATCGCATTGATGACGCCGCCTCACGAAGGTCTTGGTTGATTTTTATTTTATTTTTTGGATTTCAAGGATGTAACAAGTGTTTTGCGGTTTGTTTCGATTATGTCGGCTGTTTTTCCCTCCCTAAATTATATTATTCTGAATTGTTTATTGCAGTCTCTCGACAACTGACCTTATAAGATGTGTGGTGTCTCTTCTTCTTCAAATTGATTTGTCTTCATTTCCACCGGCATTGCATATTCCTCTCAACTGCGGGGGAAAGTCAAATTTACAAGTATGAGAGGTGAATGTTAAATACCTCAAAGTCACAGAGACAGTGGAGAAGACTCGCGGTACCCCGAGGCGTATAGCCTTGTGTTCTCATATTTCAATGTATAATAATTATCACTCAGTGTGGTGGTTGAGAGGAAAAGTAGTTTTTGACCTTCAAGTTTTTTGTTTTTCTTTTTGTTGTTGTTGTTTTTCAGCATTATAGTAATATATTCTCACTTGTTATGCTAATGCTTGGTTGTCCCCCCCCCCCCAATTTTGCTTTGTTTTACTTTTTTTTTCCTTAAGTCTTAGCACTTATTTTGAGAAGGGAAAAAATCGAGTTGTACAGTAATAAGTTGGATGAATGACCTAGTGTATTTTTTTTTGTTCTTGCCTGTAAAAGTTGTACCTAAGACGGTATGAGAAAGGATCATCATTTAAATGATGTTGGTCGCTCTGGATGGAAAAACCTTTTCCCGGTTGTGCGGCAACAGCATCACATGTACACAGTGTGGTTGGAACAGTGTGATGACTTTAAATAACCCCCCCCCCCACCCCACCCCACCCCACACACACACACACACACACACACAGGCCATGTGAACACATTTAACAAAGCAAAACTTGTTGCACTGTTGGATCAGATGCGATGTGGTGAGACCGGAAGCAGGAAGTCCTCGTATGCTTCGGACATCAGTAACACTTTATGCTTCACAGCACAGGAAGAGTACTCACGTTCTGGCTTTTTTGTTACCTTTTAATCCCGACACCAAACAAATAACAAAGATGTAACAAAGTAATGCCCATTACTTCTTTCACCGTGTTGTCTCTGAACTGGATCAGACCAGAGGTGGACAATACGTTTTGTTTTAATATGAGCGCGGGGGGGCTTAGAGTAACCGATATGTCTAAACCAAGCTGTGTGCATGGACAACCGCCAGAGGACGGGATGTCGGGCTCCTGTTGAGGAACGTCACACCCGCGTGGGTCAGCTGCAGGGGCTTCGGTCCGTCAACGGGACCGAAAATGTCCAAACCGCCCGCCTGCAGCTGCTCTCATCACTTTACTCACGGGCTTACGTTATCGGGGACAAACGTGAGACGACACCCTGAGGAAAACGGAGCAATGATATGCAAATAAATCAGTAAAACAAAATACACTGGTGTATTTCATGGTGCAGAAACGAGATCTGTACGAGTACAACTGTGATTAACCCACACGGCGCACGTTGAGACGCAACGTCATTAAAATCTCTCTGCCATGGTAGGATCAACACATAAAGGACCGACCTCCCGTAGTACATTACTTTCTACACCAACATGGAGAATCGTGAAATAAAACCCAGAAACCTCTCACAACAGCGATGGCATCAGAGACCAACTAGCGGAGAAAAAATAAAGGCGAGCAAGAAAAGAACACGAGTTTGGCACAAACCTCTTGTTGTGCTTCATAATGCTATCAAAGGCATCCTCCATCTCTTCCTGTACGTGTCACGCTTTGCCTTTGTCACTGCACTCAGAACTTCCTGTCGGTTGGGTCCTCGTGACAGGAAGAGGCACGCCGAGTGTCCCTGAGCTTTCATTCCACGCTATCAAACGACGACAGCAGAATCAAAAGGTTTGATGTTTTTTGATTGTCTAATCAGGGCGCTTTGTTTCTTCTTCCTTTTGTGGAGTAAAATCAGTCATCTTTAGGTGACCAGACAGAAGCGTGAGCTTGGCGTTAGGTCCTCTTCTCTCATCCCGCTTGAAAGTGAGCCCACGTCTTCCCTCGGGCTCACTTCCAACTCTCACGAGATCCGGTATCGTCCCCGCCGCCGGAACAAAGCCTCTGAAATGGCGGCCGCGCGTGACTGGATTTGTGCATCTTGATCCGAAAAGGCGCCAATATCAAAATCAAAAGGCCTGACAGTGACGGGTTCATTAGTTAAACTGCGAGGCCACTCATAAGCAGAATCTTGACAAACTAGTCGTGGTTTGTTCTCACACACAAGACGGTGAGGAAGCCACCGCGGCTCATTACACATTCACTGCCAGCCGAGTGACGTTTGAAGATGACATGGCGCTTATTCCATGCAGCCTGCGATGAGAACATACTGATCATGCATGTACTGAGAGTCGACACCTGGCCGCCCCACCTCATCCGATATGATGACACAACACAGCACGCACACACATGTCAGCACTGCACTAAACTACACACAGGCCAGCCTCCAATGTCCCTTTTCCACTATGTGGTACCGGCTCGGCTCGGCTCGGCTCGCTTGCGTCGTTTTCCATGACCATAACAGTGCTCCCTATGTGTAGCTGATCGTCATAGCGACACCTGGTTTTCGATTTCAAAATGCACCCTTAAGATAACTCTGCTTCGGTATTTAAAAATGCCGGCCGATATCCCATGCACGCATCGATGACGCAGTGACGCGTTTCTCTGACCAATCAGAGGTCTGCATTGATTTTGGTACCCGCTCCAGTTTTTCTGGAACTTGGACAAAGGTGGTACCAGAAAAGTGGTAACAGTTACCAAAATGCCGGTACTGTCCAGTAATGGAAAACGAGTCGAGCTGAGCCGGTACCATGTAGTGGAAAAGGGGCATAAGGGAGGTCATGTTTGGATCAGTTTTTATAATGGATCAGTTTGGGCTTTGTTGGGTTGAGGTTCAAAAAAAGCCTGTTTTTTTTTTGTACATATGTGCACCAAAATGCTTTCTTGCACACACACACACACACACACACGCATGCACACATACACACATCACAGTGTCGACGTTGGTAAGGCAATTTGTTGTATAGTTTTGTCCAACTTTCTTTTCTGAAATGAGGTATACATTGTAAAAAACTAGGTCACTGTTTTTGTTCTACCTCTGAGCAGTCGTTCGTGTTTTCCCAATTACATTCCTGCACAAAAATGATCACCTTTCAAGTAATACTCACAAATAGGTTGTGGACGAAACATCTGAGTGTACTGTAATGACAAGTTAATCACATATTAAGAGAATGTTTGCATCGCCACGCTCTTGTTTCTTCCCCGTTTCTTTCTGAGTACGGCTATTTTAAACATCGCTGCAATAGAGGTTTCAGAAAAGACACTGCAGACAGCTAAATGTTTGTATTTTATCGTTTTGTTCTTAAATAATCGTGCCAATTGTGTTGGCTGCAACACAGTTGGATGTCACAAAGCAAGCACACCATTCCTGAAGACAAACCTATTGCCGGATCCCCTTGATGAGGAAAAGCTGATGTGTACCAAGCAGTGGAGCGCTTGTCAAACTGCAGCATGCAAAAGTGAAATGAAAAGTCATTACATGAGAGGCACCGCGCACCTCAAATTCAGCCAACGTTCAGGATGTGGTCATATGACCGACTGTAGACCCACTGAAGAATTACAAATACCACGTAGTGAATATGAATATGACTGTGGTTCAGAGGTTACGTCTGTAGAGTAGAACCGTAGAGCTGGAAACATACGCCTTAATATTCAGATGTCAGATTTTAATTTTGCCAGTATTCCTCTTTAATACCAACCTTCAATATTGAATTTTCACTTTTGTTACCACTGGGGAGATCTGCAGTCACGCACAAAATGCACTGTGACATTCAAGGTTGGAGAATGATTATTATTCTTTCAATAGAACAGAATTAACTCGTTAATGTACCTTGTTGGTCATGCCACACACTCTGTGGGGCTGCTGCAAGACTGACGCACCCCCCCCAAGTAGCACTCTGCAGTCCATGGGGGATCTGACACTACATGTGTGAGGGGCGTATTTGTAAACTTGTGCATCTGCCTTGTCAGCCGAGATGGAAAACATTGTACACACGTTCCACTGCTGGGAGCACGCCGCTACACCACATTCTCCCCATTTTCAGGATAGGATTTAGACATTTTGTGCAGCAAAAGGAAAAAAACATTTTTATTTTTCCTTTGTCCAGACTCTGAACTGTTCCAAAACACGAACGTGAACAGGAAAACATATTGTGTAGCCAACCTTTGACGGCCGGGTCTGGTTTTGACCCGTTTAATCTTTATCACCACCAAACCCAAAGCATTATGCACGGCAGCCTTGCAGTCAGAGACGGTGGAGAGCAGATAATGAACATAATGACACACGTTTACTCACAAATGATTGTTTTTACAATGCACTGCTGCACAAAATAGCTCTTTGGTGGTCTGTGGCTCGTTCAACTGGGGAAACCTGAGCCTTCGTTGTGTCTGCTAATTGATCCGTCACTCTTATATCTAACGGCGAGCATGTATTACTGAGGGTGCATGTCGGTCTCATATTGTTTGACATGTCCTCTGCAGTTCGACACTAGAGGATGCAGTATGCACTACACATGTGGCACAGATCTCTCCACTGGCAAGATAAAAAAGCAATATCTGCTCCGAAATAAAGGTGAAATAAGTCTAGCAAGGCCATAGCAAGGCTGGAGCAAAACACAGCTGGGACCACGTGAGACGTGTCTCAACTAAACGGGAAACAGAGTGTTGCTGATGACATCGGTGCAAAATAGACAAACTGACTGCTAGAATTTGAAACGAGTCGATGTACAAACGCAAACTGCGGGCGGTTCATCTTCAGTCGCGTTATAGATGGCATTACAAAAGTAAATGTTCCCGAAAATGTCCTTTTTTGTGAGAAGCTTAGGTACTGTGTGATCCACCCCCACCAGAACTTGTTAGAATTAAAAGAAGGTGCATAACACAACAAGCGTGTCATCCAGTTAAAACAGACATGTTCTGCCTCCAAAGTTCGGGTTGAGGAAGAACGGGCCTGGATATGCACAACTTCCTCTTGTCTCCAGGGCATGGACGTGCCAGTTCACTCTGCATGGTGGCAGTGAAGGATGTATTTTGGCTGCAGCACTGGATATCTGTGTTAACGCGACCAATCCCAGTGTCTGCTGGGAGACCGCACGGGGGACCGCTGGTCTCCCTCGCCATCTCACAAAGCAAACGTAGGCTGGTAGGGGGCGGGGGGTTCAAAACACAATTCTGTAAATTTCATCAGAAGTTGGTCTCCAGTTCTTTGCATACATAGAGCAGCCATGAGGAACAAAATTTTAATTTACCAAACTGTTGACCAAGCTTGTACTGTACCTGCCCTGAAGTATTATTGGTTTTTGGTGTTGTGTGCCATTTGTTCAATATACATTGGAGTGTGGCGGAAATTATTTGAAATGTGAACTAGATACGAGAAAGCGAACGTTTCTCTCAGAGGCCAGGGAGTAATGACAGCGGATGCATGCAAGAGCATCATGATCGGTTCCCGTTTTATTTCAAATGATTACTAAACGTGCTGGCCTTCGCTTGGCTACAAATTCACATCTTTTGAGTTTTTTGGGGGTTTTTTCTTTTGCATTTTTTTTTCTCCTTTGGATTGTTCCAAAGTGATGTTGGGGGGAGGGGGGTTAACATTCTATTATACGCCCTGCAATGTAAAGGATTGTTGGTTTATATGTATTTTCTTTATAAAAGTGTGTGCTCATATTTAAGACTGACAATAATAAACTGTTGTATCTTAACGGCATGTGTTCTGATTTTGTGTTCAGTGTGCACATTCTCTAACTTTTGCTACTTGTTTTTGTTTCGGGAGCTGGCTCAGTTGCATTCATCCCATATGCTCTTCTACATTTTATAGACCCAAATGTGGTGACAACCCTTCCGTCAACCCCCACCCCCCTATTGATCACATCTCTCAGTGAGCTAAAGATGTTCAGGTTGGAGACAAGCATCTTTGTTGCCGTACATCTGTTCCCCCAATAGACTCTCGCGAGATGCACTCACAACATAGTGGAAATTGTCCAAACACAAGAGAACCCCATCAATTTCTGCAGCCCTCAGAAGTCCTGACCTTGGGCCGAGCTCATTGTGGTCCGTCCGGTGGGTCGCCAGCAGCCACTAACTGTAGCTCTCTAAATGACAGAAGTCTGTGCTGAGTAGATAGACTGGGTATTTTAGGGGGTTTCGTGGCCATCAATTATGTACAGTCACAGCAGGGGGACACCACAGCAGGCTGAATTTGTTCCTCTGCCCCCGTCATGAATGTTAATTGCATACAGTAGCTGCATGTACAGCAATTCCTTATTCTCATTCAAATGCTGCATAGATTATATATGCAGCAGCAGCAACGGATGGCTCCATACAGTCATGTGACAGAGACGCTGTTGACCTGCAGCATGTTTTACTGTTAGATGCATCATTATTCAAAGCAGCTCCATTACAATCAGTCTATTATATGTACAGTGATTTAGGGTTTTGTGCTATTTCTTGGAAGTTTTTCACAAGTGTTTACAAAAGAGGGTTTCGCCATCGCTGCTGCCGTTGAGCCTCAGCAAATATTTAATTCATCCAAACATCTGCTGTGTTGTTCAAATGGCCAGTATGCAACAGAACGCACATCTGAATAACGTGACATTATTACGCTGTGGGCCAAACTGCAGCACAACTTCCTCGGTGATTGAATCTAAACCCCCTTTTTCTCGCTTTCTTTTATTCCCACATTGTTAATCTCTCAAGATCGGTGCTGCTCATTCAGCAGTCCATACACAACTGCCACAAGTAGAGGAAAGTAACTAAGCAGTCACTCAAATGTATGTACTTCCATACAGTACCTTCTCATTTTTATATCAATGATATGAAGAGTTGGAATAGAAGAGAAAGAAAAAGACATGCTCAGACTAACAATGGAAATAGAGGAGTTGGAGAATTAGAGAAACAGACCAAGAATATAGCAGCTGGTTTTAAAACAGAGCTACAGGCGGCTGTCAGTGTAAAGCCAGGGTGAAGAATGTGAACAGTGTCGGGTGTCCGGGTGGCGTGGCGGTCTATTCTGTTGCCTACCAACACGGGGATCGCTGGCTCGAATCCCCGTGTTACCTCCGGCTTGTTTGGGCGTCCCTACAGACACAATTGGCCGTGTCTGCGGGTGGGAAGCCGGATGTGGGTGTGTGTCCTGGTCGCTGCACTAGCGCCTCCTCTGGTCGGTCATGGCGCCCGTTCAGGGGGGAGGGGGAAGTGGGGGGAATAGCGTGATCCTCCCACATGCTACGTCCCCCTGGTGAAACTCCTCACTGTCAGGTGAAAAGAAGCGGCTGGTGACTCCACATGTATGGGAGGAGGCATGTGGTAGTCTGCAGCCCTCCCCGGATCAGCAGAGGGGGTGGAGCAGAGACCTGGACGGCTCGGGAGAGTGGGGTAATTGGCCAAATACAATTGGGGAGAAAAATAATAACAATAAAGGATGTGAATGGTGAACCTTATGGTTTCAGTTGGATTATGTGCAGCACCAAACATCAGCAACTCATCACCACCAGTAACGACGTCGTCACTGAGGGAAAGATTCGCAAGACAAAGCATCACACCGTCGAGGCTTTAACAGAATCAGGCTTCAGTAACCTCAGTTATACTTCCAGCCACTGATTCAAACACAGCATATGACCTTGTAAACAAGGTTTGGTTTGCCAACCAACCCCCAAATCATTTGTCATCAGCGTAAGTACAGGAATGGTCTCAAGTACGCCATCTTAAATTTTAATGAACTCATCGAAAACCACAACAATCTCAAGAAAACCAAAGAAAGGTGGGTATGAGCGGCCGGTTGACACGTCCTGTTGCCTTGGGAAAAATACCACATTGGTCTAACCTGACTCAATGAGGTCTACCTGAAGCTTTGACCGTTGTGTTTTTTGGGCAACCAGCAGCATTGTTAAAGAACTGAAGAATGTTTTATTTATCAGAATCATAACTAAATTATCTATGGAATTTATTGGTGTCTTTTTTCCCCATTATATTGGTGTCAACAGAAATTTTTGAAAGCAATACTTAAGTCATTTGAGACTGATTTACATTGATTACAGTGACTCCACTTCAGTGTTTTGTTTTGTTTTGTTTTGGCTTGAATATAACTTAAAAGGTGAGTTTCCTGCTGTGAAAATGAAATAGGGCAGAGATGAGGACATTATTATTGGTCAAACGTCCTGGAATGCTGCAAGAAAAACAAAACTAAATGTTTCATGTACGTTTCATGCCCCTGGTGTATCATCTCAGTATAATAACCAAATGTGCCGTGCTGCAAGGTAAATGTGATGTGGTAAATGTTCTGAAAATTGTCAGCAGACATTGGACAATGCTTTTCGGTAGCATGAAGCTTTAAAATACTTGCAAATAGTCATGCCAGATTTCGGTAATAAAAGGGAAATGTATATATATATATATATATTTTTTTTTTTAAAGGATAACTGGAAAGGCGAAATAGACAGTATGGCCTCAATGAAATATGCCAGTTCTGGAGGAAATCTCAACATTTTTGTGCAAATGTGATAACAGCCTCATTTCCTGTCGAAAATCTGCCAACATAGCACCCCTGCTGGTTGAACTTGACAAGCATGCATTCCCAAACGTTAAGAGCATTTTCATCCTCAGATATGTCCCTTGTACAAAATGGTATGAATGTTATCGGCCACACTGACTGCATGGACAGTCTGATTCAAACTAACCCCCCCTCCCATCTTGTTTTAGTTACAGCTGCACAAATGTCCCCCAAAATGTTCAATTTCTCACCATTTGCTTTTTCCAAATATGAGAACGAGGCAGAGAAGGGGAAGGGGTGACGTCAATCTTTAAGATTGACACTTTCCTGCATCCACCTGCACCAAGACTTGAGGATACAGGAATAAATGACGTACTTCAGGTGCAGCGCTTCATAAAATATTATAGATCGTATGAAACCAGTGTTAAAAGTACTGCAGCTGCAACAGCAGCAAGGCTTCCTCGCAGCAGCCGATATAAACGTTAATTGTCACAGGCAGTTGTGCTGCACAGCACCCCCACAGAAGCCCATGATAGATATTTAAGCACAGAGGACATGTCATGCTGTCTACCTTCCAACTCCCAACAGGAGCAATCTCTTCCCTCACACTCTCCACATTATATTTCAACCTAATTAATGTCGAAATGAAGTCAAAAAACTAACGAACCATTCCCGCGAGTTGTTGATTTCTCATTCCTCCTTCCTCATTCCCTCCCTCATCAAGGCAAGCAGATGATCTTAATGGCTGGTAAACATCTTTTGATTGGCCTGATTGTCTCACAGGACTGTGTGTACACTGTAGCCAAGCAAAGAAAAGAGGAAGACAGTAAGAACAGCGTGGTGCTCATCAGAACCAGAGAGAATACCATCTGTGCTGAAAGCAGCCAGGCTGCAGCTCCTTCCAAAAGAAATTCAGATTGGGACATATAACCAAGATGAAACAGGATTTTCCCATATTCACACTTTCATGTCGTTATACTTCCTCCCTCAATGAGAGCGGGCTGGGCGCCTTGTTGTCAGGCACTAATGATGTCAGAGGCTCTCGGAGAGCTGCAGACTTGTTTTTTTAATCACAAGCAACCCCAGAGCGACAAAAAGAGGTCTGAAGACGATCCAGGTCGATTTTGTCAACCGAGGGGCCACGTTTAAGAAGATATAATTGTACATTTGTACGTCACATGTATGTTATATTGCCTTTACGCCACGATCCTGTGATAAAGCCATGCTGTTACCAACAGACATGTTGCAGAAAATATTAATAAACATACAAAACACAAACGTTTTGCCTTTAATTATTATAACAAATGAAATTAACAAGATTTAAAGAGGTACTAAACACTTAAACGGGTTTTTTTTAGCTGTAAACCGAATGATACGACAGTATGGTGAAGAAACGCATCAATGCTGGTGTCAATTCTGACATTTCTTACCAAATTTATAAAAATGGGCACGCACCCATACCACTACCTACACACATTGATACACAACTACCCTCCCCTCCCTGACCCCAAATTTCCTTTTTGTAAATTAATTATTCATGTCTAATTTATACCGCCATTAAAACTAACACTTGAATCTGGTGGGGGTTTACTTTTATTTTCCTTTATTTTTTTAACTTCCTTTTGTTGAATTATCTGTGAATGATATAGGTGGTTGTATAAATTGTTGAAATTGAAATAAAAAGTAAGCTAAAAAAAGGGCATTTCATGTGTTGAAAACAGCTCAACACGCCATTTACCGTTTTAAATTAGCCCTGAACCGTGCAAGGCCACGCTGACACAGTCGACCACTTGGGACTTTTGCGTCATAAAGAGAAAACAAAGGTGTGGGTCGCCCGCCCAGACCCACCTCCCCCTTCGGTCTGTGGTGCATCCGCACTGCAGCGCTCGGGGGTCTTCGCGGGGTGGTGTTTGATGCCGTGCTGGTGGAGGGGACCAGGGCGGTGTGCGATGGAGACTGTGGACGCACATTGGGCCCTTCTCGTGGATCTCCCCAGCTACTCCTGCCTCACACATCCACGCCCCTTCCCCTCCTCAGCCCCTTACCCACGTTTTAGCATTTTTTAAATTGTGCAGTGGGTGGAGTTAGGCTCAGACCTGGCGGAGAAGTTATACAGGAAGTCCCTGGGTTACCAACACCCATATTTACTAACCAACCTCTGTAAAGCCTATTATTACAAAAAAAATACATTTTTTTTAAAAACCCAGTTACACACAATGGTTCCTACTAACGAAGGGACACACTACTTTACGCGATGCTCAAAATACTGCACGTTTTACTCTCATATTAAAATACAATCATTCTGGGGCAGGGTTATTCAGACACTTGAGGAGATTTTAGGCTATAAGGGACCCCCGGATTGTGTACCTGGGATTGATACCCAGTGACATAATTCAAAAGGACATCAGTCTTTTCAAAATCCCGATAAGTGCCTGCAAAACAGCCACCCTAAGGAGCTGGTTGAACTGTGACCGTCCAGGAATCGAGCAGGGGCTGGACATTGTGGGGGAAATACATTCCGTGGGAAAACTGACCCGTCCAGGGGGGGGGGCAGTCTTATCCAGAAAGGGCCGATGTGGCTGAAGGTGTTTGTTCCAATCAAGCAGCAACACTCCTGATCCCACTAATCAACCAGCAGAGTCTTCGGAGACACAGGTGTGTAACTGCTTGGTTGGAGCAAAAACCTGCACCCACACCAGCCCTTTCTGGATAAGACTGCCCACCCCTGGACGGTTTAAAACCCCGTGGCTTAAACATATACAAGACAAAGAGTGATAATTGACCATGATTACAGCTGCAGGTGTCCTGTCAACACTTTTACAGGCGTGTCTTTTACAACGGTGGTCTATGGGGAAAATGCTTTCTGGGCCGCAGGGGATTTTTCGCTGCAATACCGCGAGTGACCACTGGAAAGAAACGTGGCTGCAAGGCTGAGCGGCGGCGGCGTATCCACTTGTACCGTCATGCCTCCGTGGCACGGACCCGCGAGCAGCGCTGGGGGGTGGGGGGGTGGAGGGAAGGGAACTGATGGGTCCAGTTCCCAGCCGGTACGAGTAGTCTGGACCAAAGGTTGCAAACTGAGTATTTACTTTGTTGTATATGTGTTACTGAAAAATAATAAAATAAAGTTTTAAAAAACTGCGCGTTTTAGACGGTTCGTCGGCCCGAGAGAACAACGCAACGCCGTCGCCGCCATTTTGATGCGGACCGTGTAGACCCTGTTGCGTTCGTGTTCGCCCTCGTCATCGCGGCTTCAAAGCGTCGATGTCACACCAGTGACGGCGACACACGGAAGAACAGGAGAAGGACCGGGGCTGAAACGGAGGTGGACATAATAAAGCCTCTAGCGAGGCGAGGCGCGCTTACCGTTTGCTCACTTACCCGCGGAGGCGGGCTGTCGTTCCTGGCGTCAAATGGCCGGCCTCGGTCGCGACCCACTCCCGGAAGAGCGGCAGGTGGGCAGTTGGAAATGCACGAAATGTTCCCTTTCGTCTCTTCTCCCGCGAATATAAATGCTGGATTGTAGTTAGACTTACTGTGCGGACGCTGCGGGGAGACACCCCCCCCCCCCACGACCCGCCTCTGTCACCGCCGCGCCGCCCCGCGGCTGCCCTTTATTGCTTTATATACCACACCCGCCCAACCACGTGACGTGCGTCACCGTGGCCACGCCCTGAGCCCTTAAAGTGAACGCGTCAACTTCATACAAACGACAAGCTACGGTGAATTATGTCCATAGGTCCACTACAGCTGCATTATTATATTTATTGTAAACTACTAATAAGACACGTTAGTCCCTAGCTAACGGGTCTGACCCTTTAGCCGAGCGGTTAGTGATGTCGCCTTGTGGTGCAGTACACCCGTATCGAATCCCGCACCGGGCAAGAACATAACCGCTTACATTATGATAGTTTACGTAATTATATACTATATACTTAGACAAACATTATAAACTATAATATATACTACGTAAACATATTGTAACGTGCATGGATAAGTAGACACGTTGGTCCTTGACTGACGGGTCGGATCCTTTAGTCGACTGGTTAACGTTGTCGCTTGCGGAGTGGGAGATACGGGTTCGCGTCCCGGCTGTGGCGACGGTCTCATGGACTGCCCCCCTAATTCGCTACATTGGTGTCAGAAGTGGGATGGTGAGACCGTAAGGCCATCGGAAGCGTATGCGCCCAGAGGCGTGAAGGAGCTGACCGAAGCAGGGGGGTAGTGTAACGTGCATGGATAAGTTGACTAACGGGTCGGACCCTTCAGTCGACGGGTTAACGTTGTCGCTCGCTAGCGGTGCGGGAGCTAAGGAAGCGCGTCCCTGCGCTTAACTATATCAGCTCCTTCACGCCTCTGGGCGCATTCGCTTCCGATGGCCTTACGGTCGTCTCACCATCCCACTTCTGACACCAATGTAGCGACGCGAACCCGTATCTCCTGCACCCACAAGCGACAACGTTAACCAGTCGACTGAAGGGTCCGACCCGTTAGCCAAGGGCTACCGAGCCTACTCATCCATGATCGTTACAATATGGAGCTGTCAGGGAAGAGGAGAAGAGGAAGGCCAAAGAGGAGGTTTATGGATGTGGTGAGGGAGGACGTGCAGGTGGCTGGTGTGACAGAGGAAGATGCAGAGGACAGGAAGAGATGGAAACAGATGTGGCGCCCCCTAACGGAAGCAGCCGAAAGTAATAGTAGTAGATACTGTAGCCGGTTATTTTCTTGCCCGGTGCGGGATTCGATACGGGGTGTACTGCACCACAAGGCGACATCACTAACCGCTCGGCTAAAGGGTCAGACCCGTTAGCTAACGGGTCTTATTAGTAGTTTACAATACTAAGACAAACATTTGACAAATTGACGCAAGATGTTAACTGTATGTAACTGTTCCGGCTTACAAATTCGGTTTACGGACAGACAAAAAAAAAAGGAACTCGTTCGTAATTCGGGGACTGCCAGTACTTTAAGTGTTTAAAGGTAGAACGAGTAGGATTTGTCAGTTCCGGTTTGTGTAAACTTAACGTTTAAAGTTGGCCCCTCCCCTCGACCCAACGTCACCAGAAGGACACGCCCCCTGTCTGCAGTTGCCAGAACACATCTCGGTGTACAGGCCAACTCGGTGTCGCCCTTCATCCCCATCCTCTCCTTCAGTGATCGCCAGCGGATGAAAACCAGGAAGGAGCTTTGTGCGCTTGGCGTTTCGCCTCGCTATATTTGTGTGTTTTGGGCACTGTGTCTGCCATTGTCCGAGCTTCCTCTTGGATGCGTGCTTATGATCCGGATCTGGCACCTGGTCGCTACGTTTCTATAGAGTCCCGCTGCCCAAAGGTTAACGCCCAGAAACGCCCCGCACGCATGCAGCGACCTAAGAAGCCCCAGGCAGAGGACAGGATCTCTGCAGAGGGAAGAATGCGGGTCTACTTCCTCCTGCTCTTTTCAAACATGTGACCCATAATCTGATGCGTGCGGACAACCGTTCGCTGAGTTTGATATGTGGATTTGTTGATCACTTCAGATTATTGCCTATGGCTTGGTATGTGCTGCTTATTTACATGTTCAAAATAAATCATCATCATCATCATCATCATCATCATACAGACCGCCACACACGTCTAGTGGGTCAGCAGTGCTTGAGAGGGATTATTTTTGTATGAGTCTATACATTGATTTTTTTTTTAAGAAAATCTTACTCATTATACCTTTAAGAGAAAGAAAACCCAAGTGAAGGTCTCAAGGTGCTCACAAAGAGGTTCTTTTTGTGTGTGATGATCTGAAAATGCTGTCCAAACAGCGGGACACAAAACAAGATATTGTTAGCTTCCAAGTTAAATGACATGTGGATGAATAACAGGAACAAATAGGCAAAGCTAATGTCAAGCAACACATACCCCTCAGCAGAAATCATAATGAAGCTGGTAAGCATAAGTAGTTAACTAGCACTTTTGAATATATTCAACATGTGGAAATTAAAGCTTTTCTTGAGGTCACATTATTGAAAGGGAAAAAGTAAAAACCATATATCCAATATTTAATAGGCACGGAAATCTGTTTAATAGATAATCACTCCGTTCTGTCGCTAGTATGGTAATATTCACCTTAGCCTAATGAGGCACAAAAGACTCATTGTTATTTTTACCGTCTCAGTGCATCGAGGTGGTATAGAAGAGGTATTTTCCAAGAGGACTCTCCCCAGAGAGAACTGAAAATATGATTAATGATGTGACAGTCATCAACCTTCATCAGGTTCATTCCTTTTTTATCCAAGGCCGCCGTGCTTTAAGAGCAAAATACTGAATCCTGGCAATGGTCACACCCCGTAACTTCAATTTTCAGTCCAGAACAATTTTTATCTTAAAGGTTGTCAGCTCTGCAAGCATGTCTCATAAAAACAAATGGAGTGACCTTCTGAGCAAAATACACTGTGGTGGCAGATTTACAAAGCAAATTGTGTGTACATGAATGAGTATTGCCCACAGTAAAGCAAACAGGAGAGAATTTGGTTACCTATCATATAATAAATTATACCCAATTAACCCAATGAGATATACATTTAAACATTTAAACTGATGAAAACAAGAATGAGCAGGACTGGCATAATAGGTGCAGTAAAAAAGTGTAATGTGTGCTACATTATACATTGTGTAGTAAGACAACCAGTGAAACTGTCTTTCGCCAAACTGAATCCTACTTTTGACTATTATCCAGGGAGCTAGTTAGTGATCTTGCCTTCTCTTATGTTTTCTTTTATCATTCTCAAACAGGACTTTTGAATCTCTGAAAGAAAAGGGAAAAACGAGTGTAAGAAAGGCATGATTAGAAGCACAGAGGGGTCAGCTTGGGCAGCGTAACAGCGAAATGAGTAATTGAATTACAGTGGAGCGACTCCATAATTACTATGAAGTTTTCTAAAATGGAGACATTAGAAGTATTTCTTGGGCAAAACTCAACTATAACAAATCCAATGAGACTCAGGAATTTGATGTGATACTCTGTTGTTTGAGGACACCTGTAAGATAAGCCTTCTTCATATGTTTTATTCAATATCTAACTACAGTGCTCCCTTTTATCACTGCATTTTTTGAAACTGCTCATTTATAGTCATACTGAAATGTGAGCCAGCGAGCTAGAGCCAATGAAGGCAGATGTCAGCCTATGTAACCTGTAAATTTGATTTTTGATTTTTTTAAAATTATTATTATTTTTGTTTTCTAAATGTTTCTTATCAATAGAAAAGTGCAATTTAAAATTCAGGCCAGTGTGTGGATTTCAAACATAAGCAACGGTCATTTGAAAAATGGCATACCATCTGCCTCCATAACGGATATAACACGGGGATTTTTTGCCTCCCACCACTACCAGTTGCCGAACCCTGTTGTGCACTGTGATGGTGACATCATGTTAATTTTGAGGAGGAGCAGAGAATGAGGAGGTGTTAAAACTGCAGGAGTGGAAAAACTGGGAGGACGAGTCTGCAGGGAGTCTCACTGTGGCTTCAAGAAACCACTCAGATCTCTGAAAATCCTTGGTGTGCATTCATTATTTTGCTGAATGCATTGTACCTCGGATGAGGTGCATCAATTACCTCACAACTTGCTTAGAGGAAAACAGTTTAACATAGTAAGTGCCTACCCTTTAAAGATACAAGAGTTGTCATCCCCAAAACGTAGTTAGAATGTGCATGGGGCTGTTGTCACAAAACAAAAATCCTCTGGGTTAACTTGAGTGGATATGAGCAACTTTAGGTAAGACTCTTCTCGACTCTGAATTCTTCTGGGCCTCAGCTATTTTGTCCCTCCACTACTTCTCAGTTTGTCTGCTGTGCACTTTAGTCCTCAGCACTGTCCTTCTATTCTGCATAACTCATCTACTGGCTCCATCAGCTTTGACTGCCAAAATGCCTTCTGCTGCACGGCAGTCCTCCTATCTTCTCTACACAATGCCAGCATATTGCTGATGTAAACATGTTCACAACCCCAGTAATCCTGACCTCTTCAGCCCTCTTTTGAGACTGGTTACCTTTCTCCCAGAGTGGATAGGAATGACATTTTCTGCACAAACTGACAAAGATTAAGCGTACGGCTACTCCGTCCTTCCATCCGTCTGTCCATCAGTCCATCTATCTGCCTGTCTGTCTGTCTGTCTGTCTATCCATCTACACTACTTGGCCAAAAGTATGTGGGCATCCTAACATCACACTCATCATATGTGCTTGTTGAGCATCTCATTCCAAAACAATGGAGTTGACCCCCCCCCTTTGCTGCTATAATAGCCTCCACTCTTCTGGGGTGGCTTTCCACTAGATTTCGGAACATGGCTGCAGGGATTCGTTCCCATTCATCCACAATAGCATTAGTGAGGTCGGGCACTGATGTTAAGCAGAAGGCCTGGCACACAGTCGAGGTTTAAATTCATCCCAAGGGTTTTGGATGGGGTTGAGGTCAGGGCTCTGTGCAGGTCAGTCGAGTTCTTCCACAGCAAACTCAGCAAACCATGTCTTTATGGACCTCGCCTTGTGCATGGGGGTATTGTCATGACGAAACAGGAAAGGGCCTTCCCCAAACTGTTGGCACAAAGATGGAAGCACACATTTCTCTAGAATGTCCTTTTATGCTGTAGCATTAAGATGTCCCTTCACTGGAACTAAGGGACCTACCCCCAACCATGGAAAACAGCCCCGGATCATTATTCCTCCTACAAATGTTTTTACAGTTGGCACTATGCATTCGGGCAGTTAGCGTTCTCCTGGCATCCGCCAAAACCAGGTATTTTTGTTTCCACTGCCCGAGTCCAAGGGCAGTGTGCGTCGTAGCACTCCAGCTGACGTTTGGCATTGTGCATGGTGATCTTACGCTTGTGTGTGGCTGCTCAGCTGTGCAAACCCATTTCATGAAGCTCCTAACGAACAGTTGTTGTACTGATGTTGCTTCCAGAAGCAGTTTGGGAGTCAGCAGTGAGTGTTGCACTCGACGCTCCTGTTCTGTGGTCTTGTGTGGCCAACTGAGCTGTTGTTGCTCCTAGGGACAGGAATTTGACCTATTGACTTGTTGGAAAGGTGGCATCCTATGACAGTAACATGCTGAAAGTCACTGAGCTCTTCAGTACGACCCGTTCTACTGTCTGTGGAGACTGTGTAGCTGTGTGCTTGATTGGATGCATCTTTATGTGGCTGAATTAGCCAAAGCCACTCATTAGAACGGATGGATGCCCTCATACTTGGCTGTATTTAACCTCAAAAGAAGAATACGCAATGTTATCAGAATCAGAAACCAGAAACCAGAAATCAGAAACACTTTGTCATGTCATTTCATGCACTTGTGCACATAACATTTTCCCCCAGCTTACAGCAGTGCAACACAAAGACAGAAACACATATACAAAAACTACAAGAACACACGTATCCAAACTAACACATACATCTAAAAAAATGTTTGGTAACACTTTAGTATGGGGAACATATACACCATTAATTAGGTGCGTATTAGCATGCAAATTAGCAACATATTGGCTCTTCATTGGTCTTTATTAAGCACTTATTAATGCCGTATTCTGCATGGCCTTTTTATACAACCAGTAAGCCATTAAATATGAGTTTTCCCTCTATAACCTCAGAAGTATTGCTTATTAGTAGTACCATCGCAATATGCTTTGCTTAGTATGGCCTTTATAAGGTGGTAGTACCACAAGAAGAGTTATTCTCCCTTAGTAACACTTAATGAATATGCTCTGTTCTTACATAACAACACACAAAACTACAAGTGTTCATAGTGTTAAATTACTGTAAATTAAGGTTTTGTTACTTAGCATATGTTCCCCATACTAAAGTGACATCTTCATCATTACTAATTCACTAGTAATTAAGTTTTTTTACTTAGAATATGTTCCCCATACTAAAGTGTTAACAAAATGTTTTTTTAAAAATCACTGTCCAGGAGAACTGTGAAAAAAATCACGAGACTTTCTGAGCAATTTTGCAATTTTTCATGTCAGGAGCAACATTTTCCCTTTTTTAGTTAAACCATGTCAGGAAGCCACATTGTTTCTGTGTTTGATTAAGTCTCGTTTGGCAACAGCAGAAAGAAGAAACTACCCAGCATGCTGGGCAACATGGTTGGTGGCAAACTGAACCATCCATCCGTCCATTACCCAAGCTGCTTATCCCAGTCGGGGTGGCGGGATGCTGGAGCCTCTCCCAGCAGTCACTGGGTGGCAGGCGGGGAGATGCCCTGGACAGGCCGCCAGTCTATCACAGGGCCCACACACACACACACACACACACACACACACCCCTAGGGACAATGTAGTACGGCCGAGTCACCTGACCTACAGGTCTTTGGACTGTGGGAGGAAACTGGCGCCCCCGGAGGAAATCCACACAGACACAGGGAGAACATGCAAACTCCACACAGAGGACGACCCGGGACGACCCCCAAGGTTGGACTACCCCGGGGCTCGAACCCGAGACCTTCCATAGTTCCAAAATCATTGACCATTTCAATGGATGGACACGCTACAATTTTTGTGGCAAAAATATTCAACATTTTCTCCATCCAAGGAAACAACTTCACTTTTCCACTTCTCACATTATCAGATCACTGTCGTTTCTGGTCCTAATGTGGGATTCTCACGAGTGAGCTGAGAGTGGATGCTCCTGATGCAAGTCTCAGTGCAGTCATCTCCTAGCTCCACCTTGATGGGCCTTTGTACTCAAACGCAACCAATCACGTCAAAACAATGTGGCGTCAGACAGGGTTCAGCATTCAGGCTTTAGCGTGGTTTAATATAGTTCTGTTGGAGCTGAACTGTGTCATTTCTAATCATTTATACCTATGTATGGGGAACTCAACCGAGCCGTTACATGTGTTATACCAATTTCCTCTCTTTTATCCACTCATACCTGAGCGCTTGTAAGCAACAACTGCCCACTTGGCCACTGAACAGCTGGGGGTTGAATGCCTTGCTCAAAGGCACCTTGGAGTATTCATTTATGGAGGAATGAGCATTTTTGTTAGAGCAGGGACACAGCATTTAGCAAGGACGGTATCTACGCTTTGGATTGTGTCAGACGGATTGTTTGAACTGCTGCTCTCATAGCAGCCTTGTCAGATTTTGACCAAATTTGACTCAGATGAACTTGGTCCAAACTCTTTTTCCTCAGCTAAAAGCAATATCCAGCTATTAATGTAATGTAATAATAATAATAAAATAATAATAATACTATGGCAGCACGGTGGCACAGTGGTTCGCAGTTGCCTCACACCAAGAAGGTCCTGGGTTCGAGCCCCGGGGTAGTCCAACCTTGGGGGTCGTCCCGGGTCGTCCTCTGTGTGGAGTTTGCATGTTGTCCCCGTGTCTGTGTGGGTTTCCTCCGGGGGCTCCGGTTTCCTCCCACAGTCCAAAGACATGTAGGTCAGGTGACTCGGCCGTACTAAATTGCCCCTAGGTGTGAATGTGGGGGGGGGGGCTGTGATGGACTGGTGGCCTGTCCAGGGTGTCTCCCTGCCTGCCGCCCAATGACTGCTGGGGTAGGCTCCAGCATCCCGTGACCCCGACTGGGATAGCGGCTTGACTGTAGTCTGAGGCTGACAGCTTCACATTTAAGTACACCACGCAATTTCAATTCAATGTCTCCTGATGACTACTGTATTGGGATGTGTGTGTGTGTGTGTGTGTGTGTGTGTGTGTGTGTGTGTGTGTGTGTGTGTGTGTGTGTGTGTGTGTGTGTGTGTGTGTGTGCGATGCAGAGGGAGCACAGTGGCTGGATAGGTAGCATGGTCGCCTCAGTTTGAGTGGGGTTTGCATTTTCTAACTGTGTTTTGTGGACTTGCCTCCCCCCACATTCCAGGGACATGCAAACTAGGGGGAAATGAAGGTTCCAGATTGCCCATAGGTGTGGGTGTGAGCATGTGTTACCATGTTATCCTTCTACCCCTACACATCATACGATAATCCCAAACTTGAATTGGAATTACAATCACGTCGCCAAGCATGATGGGTAGTACTTTTATCTGCTCCTTCCAATACGCCATTTCCCCCACTGTCAACCCTCACATTGCTTATACTTTGGTCTAATTCATATGATTGATATGTTAAATAGCAAACCCCAACATGAGCATTTGGTTTTTTGTCATTGTTTTTTTTTAGGAGGGAGAAATGATGTACAAGCACATATTGTATATCTAATCAGTTTACAGTTTTTTAATCCATTGGCAGCCATTCCCTCATCCATGTAGGGTTCAACACAGACTCAACCAGATATACAAAGCACCGCGCCACAAATCAGTCCTCCTTCAAAGGCATGAGATGGTGAAACATCATGGCATTCCTTCCACACGTGTCTATATTGTAGTATACTGAGAAAGTGTTGTGTTAAAATAGTGAAGCACTTCTGCTATAGCATTACCAGCTGTACTCCACTGCATGCTGGGCCGGCAGGTGAGAAGGTAAAATCAGTCAAAAAAACCCAGAGCATCAAAGATGAGGAATTTCAGGATTGGCTTGTGGACCCATCAGCAGTTAAGCCTGCTCATGGAACGCCAAATGCCAGCTTAAAGAACAACGGAGTCACCAGCTTAAGGCGGGAGCCTGGCTCGCCCCTCTGGGAAATCTAGGTGGTCATTCCCTCCCAGCAGGCATTAACAGATATTCCCCTCCAACATTCGCCACCAGGAGCGTTTTGGCTGCTGGCAGCGAGAGTGATGTTGGTCCTCCACCTGACGATAAGAGTGCAGTCAAGGTCAAGGGTCCGGGTCGGATGTCTATGGCATCTGTCTGGGCAGCACAAAGGTTTAAAAGAGGCATTGACCAAGCATGACATCCCTTTTTTGTCTCCTCTGACAGAGTGAGTGGACGCTTTCAGTCGCACAATGCACTCATTCCCACAGTATTGAATCCAAGTCGACTTATGTGCGCGGCATGTGCACAATCTAAACTAACCTGGTTTCTTTTTCTTTACCTGTGCTGCTGGCAGACTTGGCATACAACACAGGGCCAATGTATGCCGATGTGTCCTGAACAGGGTTAATCTGCAAGTGGAGTTTAGGTTCTCCACCTGCAAAGGAAATCTTTATTATTATCAAGAACCGCTTAAAGTAACTCCATCCTTTGGATGATCTGTGGGATGACAAGAGCACAGGCTTTTTATTATGTATTTATAGCCGCCACCCTCTTCCATATGTTTAATCAGCTAAACAACCAATCAGCATCGCTTCTGCAAGAGGCGGACAATCACCACAAGTGAGACAAGGAGACTCAGAAACGAGAAACGACAACATGTATCTGATAAGACATAGACATAGAGACAGACACCAACAAGTGTTTGACAAAACATAATTAAATCGGGTGTCCGGTTGGGGCGTTGGTCTATTCTGCTGCCTACCAACACGGGGATCTCCGGTTCGAATCCCCATGTTACCTCCGGCTTGGTCGGGCGTCCCTACAGACACAATTGACCATGTCTGCAGGTGGGAAGCCGGATGTGGGTAAGTGTCCTGGTCGCTGCACTAGCGCCTCCTCTGGTCAGTCGGGGCACCTGCTCGGGGGGGGGGCTTGGGGGAATAGCGTTATCCTCCCATGTGCTACGTCCCCCTGGTGAAACTCCTCACTGTCAGGTGAAAAGAAGCGGCTGGCGACTCCACATGTATGGGAGGAGGCATGTGGTAGTCTGCAGCCCTCCCCGGGTTGGCAGAGGGGGTGGAGCAGAGACCAGGATGACTCAGAAGAGTGGAGTAATTGGCCGGGTACAATTGGGAGAAAAGAGGGGGGAAAATCATCCATCCATCCATTATCTTAACCGCTTATCCTGCTCTCAGGGTCGCGGGGATGCTGGAGCCTATTACAGCAGTCATTGGGCAGCAGGCAGGGAGACACTCTGGACAGGCCGCCAGGCCATCACAGGGCCGAGACACACACACACACACACACACACACACACACCTAGGGACAATTTAGTACGGCCGAGTCACCTGACCTACATGTGTTTGGACTGTGGGAGGAAACCGGAGCCCCCAGAGGAAACCCACACAGACACGGGGAGAACATGCAAACTCCACACAGAGGATGACCCGGGACGACCCCCAAGGCTGGACTACCCCGGGGCTCGAACCCAGGACCTTCTTGATGTAAGGTGACCGTGCTAACCACTGTGCCACCGTGCTGCCAGAAAAAAACAAAAAAACCTAATTAAATCGATCTTATCGATATCACTTCAGGATAAGTTCTAATGATAAAGGAGCATACAAGAAAAACAGAAAAAAGAAGAAAAGAAAGGAGGAGATTGGACTAAGAAGAAGGATATAGTACAGAGAGGGTTCCAGGGAGTGTGTGAGGTCGATACTAGCAGTGTGTGAGCATGTGATGTGTTAACCAATGTGTACGTGAAGTGTCCACCTGTGAGTGCACGGGATTAATCCCCATAAATTCTGGTGTCTGAGATCCGCGACTTATCGTAGGGCCTCCGAGCAGCAGACAGGCTCTGCAGCCACCCACAGGCCCTGCAGTTGTGCAGGGCCTGTGCAGAAAAGCTGGAACTGAAGGGACTGCAACCTCAGAGGAACACCAAGCCAACAGGTGGGCCAGGAGTCCACAGAAAAACACCCACGCACACCCCTTAGGAGCACAAACACCTCTGGGGCGCACCCCCACTGCCAACCCCCAGGCACAGGCACAAGGTTGGCAGCCATTGTGGGACCCAAACCCCCGACGGCAAGCACAGACTGCCGCGCTGGACCAGTAAGGGCAAGGCCCACCATACCGCAGCAGGCTAGATGCCCCATGTGGACTTATGCACCCACGTAGCCAAATAAACCCGACCCAGGCCACCCGACAGCGTCCTCCCCAGGGACGGGACAGATAGGGCCCCTCCAGCACCTGTAGACAGCCATGCATGTGGTCCACCCACTGCCCCCTGCATCCCCTGCACCTCCCACGGAGAAGCCAAGCAGCGGGAGTAAGTCCGACAGCTGCCCTCCGCTCCACGGCCCACACCTATAATGACACCATCGCCATCCAGGGGCCCCGGAAAGCACCCAGCAGTGCTCACCGCAGCCCTGCTGGTGGGCAGTAGGCAGGACACCACCCAGCACCAAGGACAGAGTGATCCACCCAGAGCCGTTGAGAGACAGAGTTACGACACTGATTGGTCTCGCCGCCACGTGATCACGGTACACGTCAATAGTTCCAAACAATCCCGGCGCCGTCAAGCTCTCCTATGGGGCAGACAGCAGCGAGTGGGATATTAAATGGTAAATACTACAATATGAAACGTGAAACCATTTCTTGGTACTTTTAACTGCTTTTACATTTATTGCATATACTTTAGTGTTAATTTGGTACGTGGAGTGGCGGAGTGACAACTTCATAAGTTACTTATATCAGATCTATTTTTTGGAGGGAAAGACTTCGTTCGTTCGTTCGTTTGTTCATATTAGCATACACCATGTTAGCACACATCACATAACCAAGTTTCCTGTAGCAGTGGGCTTTATTTAACCATCAACCAACCCCCCTTTACATTCCTGTTGATAAGATCAACGGTTTTAGACATACACTACACGGTTTTAGACATACACTACCCATCAGCTGTGTTAGTGGGTTCGATCTACTTGCACTGTACACAACTTACCTGCATTGTCAAAGATGTGTCAAGCATCTGATGTTGGAGCGTGTTAGCGCGTGGGCGCTCAGTGTGTTGGTGTCCAGTTTGTTGATGAGACAAAGGCGGTAACCCTCGCTCCACCACACATCCCTGATATTATCCCGATATGATCCCTGACTTTCACATACAATGTAAGCATGCATAATGACGAATAAAAATCAGCGAATACCAATAACTGCTCACTGTAAATAAGCAAGTTTGATCAGCAGTGCAAAAAATACAAGGCAACAAACTGCATTCAAGAAAACAATGGTAATGTGTTACAGCCTGGCTGGCGAGCCTGCAACATAAAACTGACCGACACAAACTTGGGTTTCCAATAAATACAAGAATGTATTTAATGGTATGGCAATGTAAACATGATGACACAGCAACATTGAGTGTGAGTACGGTAAGGGTAGGTCTCCATGTGCTGGGCACACCTTACCAGATGTGACTAACCAATAATTCCTCCCTGTTACCACCATAGCCTAAAGAATAAAAGATGGATACTGTGGGGAAATGAAATGATCATGAAACTGTAAGAAAGCAATACAAATCCGCTTCACTACAGGCACACCAGGCTGCATGTCCATACACTGCCAACTGCCAGTGCACTCCCACTGCAAGGCCAGCTGGCTGGGGTACAGAGGGGCACATCTCTCATGAATGCTGGATCTTCTGTAAGTACTCAGCACAACGAGGCCTACCAAAAAAAGAAAGGGTGTCAAACACACAAAGTGGACATTTAGTGAGAGCGCAGAGTCTCTGCACGAGTCCTGCACACGGCTGGGCATGTCCTGATCACGAGCTCACGAGCTCCATTTCAGGGCCACTTAAAGCTACGCTAGCGAGCTAACAGATTAATAACAGCTTAGCCACATATAGTAACATTCATCTTATTCAAGTGTAACGACAGATGGTAGCAGTACAGCAAACTGCCATCACAGACCCGTTGATAACCAGAACACCGTAATATATCACGTTCCCCCATGGAAACAACTGAATTAAATATGTTATATATAGTGTAGGATTTTCCTCATAGTTGGCCCGAAACTAGCGAGCTAACTAGCAAGTATCAGATCGCCAAAGTCCTACTTATCCATACATTTTATTCATACAATAATTTCCTTCAGGTGTGTTAACAACCTGTAATCATAAAGCTGCATTCCTTAACGTTAACCTTCATTCCTTGATGGATTAAAAACTGATACGACAGAAATTCATCAAACATGCTAGCGCCCGGTAGCTGGCCTAGCTCGGCCATTACGTCAACAATATTTAAGTTAGAATATTGAGCGGCTAATGTTGAGCACATATAAAAATAACAGTATTTACTACACTAATGACAGGTAATGCAGCAAATGGAGTGAATTAACAAACATCTTACCTCCTAACTTATCAACTTACCGCTGAAACGGCTTGATACGCAACGGACAGCGCTGCTGTGAATGTCAGTGTTTGGAACTATTCACGCTCCCTATACGTCTCCGCCATTTGTTACCATGGGAGCCTGTGGGCGGGTCGCCACTCTGTTTTTCAACCGCTCTGGATCCACCTGGGAAAAGGGCCCTCTCAGCTGCCCCTGGCTGACAACCCACCCACCCATGCCAACCCACCACCGTCTCACCCATCCCAGTAGTCCCAGTGCTTATTGTAATAATAATAACAATAAATCAATCTTATATAGCGCTTTTCTAGTACTCAAAGTCGCTTTACAATAAATGGAGTGAAACAAGATGACAGATGAACATAACACAGACATACAGGGTGGATGGGAAGGGGGGCTACGAGAGGGAGAAGCGGCAGCCACAGACGACACCAGCAGTACTCTCCTACTTGGACCGATATAAAGGGAAAGAAAAACAAACATCATAAATCACAGATGCAGGTCTAGCGCTCAGTCCCCAGCCTGCCCCAGACCAGGGGTGTATGAGCGGACGGGGGGGGCATGAGAAGGCAATGGAGAAAAGGTGTGTCTTGAGACGGGATTGGAAGAGTGGGAGGGATTCTGAGTCTCTAAGGATTTGGGGAAGTGAGTTCCAGAGCCCGGGAGCTGCTCTGGAGAAGGCTCGGTCACCAAAGCCGCGGAGGTTGGACCTGGGGGTAGAGAGAAGGGAGGCTGAGGTGGATCTGAGGGACCGAGAGGGTTGGTAGGGGGAGAGGAGATCGGTGAGGTATGGGGTAGCCAGTTTGTGAAGGGCTTTATAAGTTAGAACCAGGAGTTTGTAATTGATCCGGTGGAAGATGGGTAGCCAGTGGAGGTCTTTTAGGACTGGGGTGATGTGGTGCCAGGATTTGGTGAAAGTTAAAAGTCGGGCGGATGCGTTCTGGACCAATTGGAGTCTCTTGATAGAGCTAGCACTGATGCCATAGAGGAGTGAGTTGCAGTAATCAAGGCGGGAGGAGATGAAGGCATGGATCAGTATCTCAGCAGCAGGGCGTGTGAGAGAGGATCTTATTGTGTGCTTATGTCGTGTATGGCGTTCAAATGGTGAGGTGTGGGGGTATGAATCGTCCAGGCTCATTAGACCTCAACCACTCACGCCCCTCCTGCCCATCAACCCTGACTTGGTAGTGGGTGTTGTTTGGTTTGGGTGGATGGGTGTGTGTACTAAGGCAGTATGATTGTGATTAAAATTTCAGGACATTTTCAACACCCGATTTTCCATTTGTCAAGTTTGAATCTCTGGATGGTAATTTAGGGTAGAATAATAATTCATGATAAAACATGTGGATTACAGGACGCAGCTGTATCTGAAGGGCTGAGAGGAGAAATGGAAACACTGAGGAGATCATTAGGCCTGCACATCATTTTCCTGTGGTGTGGTTGAGGAAACCTTTGATAGATGAAGTGACCTACCGGCTGGTGCCCAGTGAGCCACCTGGGTCAAATCCTGCTCATGTGTGTGATGACAGATCACCGGCCCTTGTGGCAGATGAAACAGGGCACATTGCAGCAGCATGAACCCCCCCCCCCCCACCACCACCATGAAGAGGGGTCAACATACACATAAATCATTAAGGTTTGAGGCGAGCTATGGACCCTGTGAAAATAGACAGGACGTGCTAGTATGAGGGCGGTAGCGTTGTGACAGCATTTGTGAGACCCACAAATAAAACCCAGGGTATCAGTAATGTTTCAGGGGATGCGGTAGGACTGGAAATTCAATCATCAAACCAATCCAGTTCAAATGTTATACATCTGAAAGGACTCACGTTTCCTCTCAGTGGTCATGAGCGCTAGAAAATTAAGAAAAAAAAATCATTGGATGTTTTCAATTCTATGCTGGACTTGTCAGTGTTTTTTTTATTTTTTTAAGGTCATAGCTCTTAATTTAGCCCAAAGCTCCCATGTAGCCCATGATTCACTAGCAAGGACCACACCGTCAACAAGATGCGATAAACGTAAAACAGTAAAGCATCGTTGCGTTTTGGCCGTTCGGTCAGATGACAACGGCGTTTTGAGGGCCTGAAAACGCAAACCTTTGAAACTGTGAGGAGGAGATGGAGTTGCTGCTTAGTGCATGCGCGGATCAAGGTGTGAGGAGCGGTCGTTTCCCCGAAGGCGCCACTTTACATTTCACAGGGATAGACAGAACCCGGAGATTATAAGCACTTCAGAGGGCGTTTAAAAAAAACATCTCCACTTTAGTGACCTGGAACAAGTGACCTGGAACACTGTTGGCGTGTGGACGGAAGGCTAAAAGGCACAGAACAAACCGTTTAAAACATGCCCGTGTACGTGAAGTACGCCCACGTGTTCACTCCACACACAGCTTTTTGATTGGATCTTCACCTCGGCTAAGCCCTTCAATATTTCCTTTTTTTGGCTTTATCTGTTGGTGATCAGCTGTCTGTCCTAATTTAACCAATTCTATTTTTTATTCAAGTCATTCTGGTATTATTCCGTTTCCTCACTTTGTTGTCGTAAGGTTAATTTTTTAATTTATCTTTCTTTGTTTCTTTCTGTACCGTTTTCTTCTTTAGTGATTACCTTTGTCACTTTCATTTAATGTAAAGCATGTTGCACTTTAATGTACTAAATGAGCTATATAATTAAACTTTGATTGATTGATTGATTGATCAGGCAAATGGCCAAAATGTAAAACAAGGACACACTGCCACAGATTCAAAGTAAAAGCTGTTATTACCTCCGAGCAAGGAAGTCTCTGGTGATTTGGCATTTGGTAGACTCGCCCAGTGTTTCACCGCAGACACGTAACACAAAACAAAGAAGTGCTTTCTGTATTTATTTTTTTAATCAGACGGAAAGTTTTTTTCTTTTCTGAACATTCTTGACCCGATGACGGGGACCTGATTCCTTTTTGGACCTCTTTTGCAGAAACTCTTGAGCTTATCAATGTCACTTCCAGTTCCAACAACCAATAAGGGTGAAGGAGGGGCGTGACAAGATGCTAAACAACCAATAAGGATGAAGGAGGAGCGGGACAAGAGGGGAAACAACCAATAAGGGTGAAGGAGGGGCCGGACAAGAGGGTAAACAACCAATAAGGGTGAAGGAGGAGCGGGACAAGAGGGGAAACAACCAATAAGGGTGAAGGAGGAGCGGGACAAGAGGGGAAACAACCAATAAGGGTGAAGGAGGAGCGGGACAAGAGGGGAAACAACCAATAAGGGTGAAGGAGGAGCAGGACAAGAGGGGAAACAACCAATAAGGATGAAGGAGGAGCGGGACAAGAGGGGAAACAACCAATAAGGGTGAAGGAGGAGCGGGACAAGAGGGGAAACGACCAATAAGGATGAAGGAGGGGCGGGACAAGAGGGGAAACAAGCGCTTTGTCACAAGATAGAGAGGAAACAAAAACAAAGAAATGAGGATTAATCAACAAACTATGTTATTTTGATATGTTGTACACATACGTATCAGCACAATGTGAATAAAGAGAAAGCAGGAGGAATAGTTCCTTCACTGTAAAACTTTTCTCATCTCATTTGCATCACAGAACTACCACGCATCTCCTAGTGGCCTTTCGTTCAAGCTAAAGCACTTTTGCTGTAACCTGAACATGTCGCCCTGCCTCAACAACAACAACGTAGTTTTGTGTAGCGCCTACAGCTCAGTCTTCAAGGGCGAAGAAGGGATGCAGGGCTTCATGTTGAACGGAGCTACCTGTGTGGCAGACGTTTGATAGGATTCACCTGATTCGCAGGCTGCTGTCGAGTGCTGAGTTGTTCATTTTTATGTTGTAATTGAAATTGATAAAAATGTTTTTTATATATATATTTTTTGTTTTTATATTCAAGCCCCAACACTAACTTTACACTAACTTTAGAGCCCTGCTATCGATTGTTTGCTTCCTTGAAAGTGACCTCCTTCCACAAGAGCATGTGAATGAGTGGCGAATGAATGAGTTCCTTTAGCAGTTTATGTGCTGCTTCACATCTCATAAAATCCTCCATAACCTTATAAATGACGTGTTACAAGAACATGAACCAGTTGAATGATCTGCAGATATGGTAGCCTATAAGGTCACAAACCCACTTTCTGTGACGTTTTCAAGCACTCACACAATCTTGAGCCATAAGGCAGGATCTTCTCACCAAGAAGGCCCAGCCCAGCAACACCTTCACTTCCTGCAGAGACTGAGGGAGGTGTTCCCCCCCCAGTATAGTAAGTAACTAGTACAGCAAGTAACTATAGTAAGTTACTTAGAGTAAATCGTATAGTAACTAGTATAGTAACTAGTATAGCAAGTTTTATAGTAAGTAACTATATTTGACTGAAGACAGGTGTAATACTGTCGACCTTTCTTGCTTTGGCTGCTGGGAACTCTTCAATTATCTTGGAGTAATCCAATTTGCGACAGATTTGGTGCTCAACTGAAATTTTGGCCAATCCATTCAAACGATCTTGTGACATTGTCGATTGTAGATAGTTCTTTACAAGGTTTGACAGTTGAAAAACTCCTCTCTGCTGATACTGGCACAGTTAACAGTAAGTGTAGGGCAACGCTAAGATTTGGGTACAAATGCAAATCATTTTCCAGGTAGATGTACCTAAGCATGTCAATGGGTGAACTGCACACGCCACTGGCATAGCTCTTAATAGCTGTTTTTGTCTTGAAGCTCAGCTCATCTCTTAATTTTTGCAAAGCTCATCATGGTGCAGAGCCCCCTAGTGATCTGACACCCTGGGCAATTGCCCGGTTTGCCCAGCGCTTCTGCCGGCCCTGACCGCAGGTCCCTACAGAGAATAGTGAAAACTGCAGAAGGCTCATGGGTGTCTCTCTCCCCGCCATATCTGGCCTCTGCAAAGTGTGTCCAAAAGGCCTCAAACATATTAGCTGAACCCTCCCACCATCTCTTTGCACTCCTGACATCTGGAAGGGGGTCCCAGATAGTCCGCACCAGGTCTGCCAGACTGCTTCTTCCCCCAAGCCATCAGGACTCTGAAGACTCACAGGATCCTGAATCCATTCATAGGTTGAACTGCACCAGCCGCTTTCTTTCTCTGGGACTGAGTTTTGCAATTTTTTGGATCGCATTTCTTGGACCACATTCTGTAAATGTGTATCCTGTAATCATCCAGATTATTATATTGTATTTTTTTTAGTGATTATACATTTGTTTCTGTCTGTGATTTTTTTTAGTGACTTGTAGTGGCGTCTCCATTGTTGAGAACGATATTTTGCTCCCATGTATGCTGAGTGTGCACTATGGAGGTGACAAAAGACCTTGAACTTTAAAAACGTCGTTAGCTACAAAAATCCCTCCAAATTCATGTTTCACACTGTTGTCATTCGTTTCAGACACAATAAGCTTTGTAAGTCACAAGCCTCAAAACAGGCTCTGGTTTTGGTGTCTGTACTTCTTTGCTGCGACAACATGTATTAATCCTATTCACTTCTGACAGCCATTCCATTAAATGTTTCTGTCTATTCAGAAAGTTGTGGAAACTCAAGTACTGCTAAAATGGCCCTGACAGAGACGTAGACAGGACATGACTTTTTTTCTACTAACACAAAGTTCACTAATTCAGTCATTCTGCTGTACTTGCTTTCATTTATGGTGTGGACTTGAAAGCAGATCATGAAAATTCTACCTACCTCTCCATCATTCCTGTCAGTTTAATACTAATGTTTTAAACCAGTGGTTCTTAATTCGGTCCTTGGGTTTTCTATTCTGTTCCAGGTCCAGAACCTCTGATTGGATTTTTTTTTAATTTGATTTAACTACTCAGCAGAATAGGAAAATCAGCAGTACTGATGGTACAATGAGGACCTGATTAAGAAACACTACTTTAAAGTAGCTGAATGTTCTGAAGGACAACATTTAGAGCAGTGAGGTGAAGACCAACAGTGATGTGACGTGCCACACAACAAGTAACAGGCATTGTGAATTGGCATGTTAGACTTTTATCGATAATTATAGAGGGATTCGCAAAGTAAGTATGGTGCACACGCCCCTTGGGATGTATGAAAAGTGTAATGGTGGTGAGAATCCTGCACTGCACTTGAAAATCCTCAAATAGACCATCTTTTTGAGCCTATGCATGTGTCACTGTGTTCGTAATGTGGTAGATCATGTCTAACGTCATTACAGTTTGATTCAAATTATTGGCGTTCTATTTTCCATAACAACTATGTTATGTATGGTTAATTGTAATTTAAACTTGGCGCAGTTTTTCTTCAACGCGGCTGAAAGTATGACAGCATTTTCCCCCCGTCTTCCCTCATGATGGGCCTGTCTGCCTCTGAGCCTGTGCATGTGACCTCATCCTCACCCATCCTCTTTGCTCTTTAAAAGTGACGGCTTTAATTTCCATCCATCCATCTATTATCCAAACCGCTTATCCTACTCAGGGTCGCGGGGATGCTGGAGCCTATCCCAGCAGGCATTGGGCGGCAGACGGGGAGACACCCTTGACAGGCTGCCAGTCCATCACAGGGCCGACACACACACTCTCTCTCTCTCACGCACACACACACACACACACTCTCTCTCTCTCTCACACACACACACACACACACACACACACACCTAGGGCCAATGCAGTACGGCCGATCCACCCGACCTACATGTCTTTGGACTGTGGGAGGAAACCGGAGCACCCGGAGGAAACCCATGCAGACACGGGGACAGCATGCGAACTCCAACCAGAGGACGACCCGGGACGACCCCCCAGATTGGACTACCTACAGCAGAGTGACCTCAACACGTTAATCCAGTCGGCACTCGGCAGTGAAAGAAACGATGAACCGTGTCCTCGCCCCACATATAACAGAACTAACGCGTCAAATTCAACATCCATGCATCCTTTACCGCTTATCCTGGTCTCATATCAGGGTGGCGGGGATGCTGGAGCCCATCCAAGATAGTATGTGTGAGCTGGCCAAAGACGTCGGGTCCTCTCACGAAGCTACCCGGAGCAACCCGGCTAAGGTTGACGTGCTGCAGGCTACGATGAGAGCCAGCAAGCAACAAGCTAATGCTCTTCAGCACCAAGTGGGGGAACTCACCTCAAAGACCACTCACTCAGATGGAGGACCGTAGCAGGGGGTCCAACGTGAGACTGACCGGGCTGAAGGAAGGGTCGGACGCCATTGGTTTTCTGAGCAAAAGCTTGCCGAAGTGGATCCCTTCATTGGGAGAGCGGGTTATCCGCATAGAGAGGGCCCATAGACTTTACAGCAGAGTTAGCGCAGATGCTAACCGGCCTCGCACGCTGGCCTTCACACTGCTGGACTACTCTGACCGTCAAGCCGTTACAGCCGAGAAACGACGACGAGTTCGCCCCGGTCCACAAGAGGAGGAGTTCGCTTTGGCCCCAGCGTTCCTGCTTTACCCGCCCAGCTGAAAATCACCTATGGCGGGCACACCATCCGCTTGTAACGGCCCAAATTGTGAAATGTACCTTTAGGACGGGGGGGGGGGGGGGGCGTACTGCGTCGCGTAGGAGCGACGTCATTAGACAGCGCCTTTATTCTCTGCCTCGAATCAGTTGCGCACGCGCTAATGAACGGACATGGCTGAGCTCCTGTTTATGGAGCCTCTCAACTACGGTTTGGTTACGTGTGGCCTCTATTGTCCGCGTATGATAAATGCATGTTTGTCCGTGTATGATAAAACAGTAGCCGTACAACCGGGCTTGGTAAGGTTTGATGTCCGTTCCGTTCGTTAGCGTGTGAGCCGCTCAACTTGAGTCAAGGCAGGAAACAAAGGCGCTGTCTAATGACGTCACTCCCAGGCGACGCAGTGCGCCCCTGTCTTAAAGGCACAGTTCACAATGCCGCACGAAGTCGAGAGCTTTCTTCCCAACACCCTCCAGCCGCCACCAGCCGTCAAGAAACGGCCGCGTCGCTCCGGGAGCCGGGCAATGGCGACGCTTAACGCGGCCCACAGCACAACGGTCTTGCGACATTATGCTGCACACAGAACGAGGCGTACAACTCCAGCGTCTGGACTCTTCACTGACCGACTCCCTGCTAACTTCGCTACTGTTCACGTGTTTAGTCCCCACGTTGCTTAACTAGCTGGTCGACGTTAATGACGTCCTGCTGTGCGGGTTATCCGACAGTTGTCATGGCGACTGAATCGTTCACGTCACTCCTTTTTTGGGGGGGGGGGTGTCAATCTTCCTATTGTTTAGATGAGTTGGTTGATATTGATTATGTTCTACCACCACCACCACTACTACTATCTGTTTTTGTTTGTGTGAAGCACTTTGTAACATTGTTTTAGAATGGTGCTATATCAATAAAATTATTATTATTATTACCATTACTACTACTAATATTACTTTCAGCTGCTCCCGTTAGGGGGCGCCACAGCGGATCATCCGTTTCCATCTCTTCCTGTCCTCTGCATCTTCCTCTGCCACACCAGCCACCTGCATGTCCTCCCTCACCACATCCAGAAACCTCCTCTTTGGCCTTCCTCTTCTCCTCTTCCCTGGCAGCTCCATATTCAGCATCCTTCTCCCAGTATACCCAGCATCTCTCCTCCACACATGTCCACACCATCTCAATCTTGCCTCTCTTGCTTTGTCTCCAAACCGTCCAACCTGAGCTGTCCCTCTAATATACTCCTTCTTCGTCGCTCCCAATTATTGTAATATTATAATAATGATATTGATATTATTATAACATTGGTGATCTTCTGTTACGTGTTTTATTTCTCGTGTTATATCACGGACTGAATGACTGAATGCCCACAGTGCTGAAGCTCTTTGTGTGTTTTGTGTATTATACCAATTTCAGCATCTTTTCTGTGTGGGTTTCTTTCTTCTGTTTGTTGAACGTCATGAGACATGGGGGGGGGGGTTGTGAGGAGTGGCCTTGCAGTACGGGCACCATCGGAATGACTAGTGCATGTTCCACCAAACCTTAAGTGTTGTGTGCACCTGGCTGTTTGTATATAGTTCTCGTTAAACTCTCAGTGTGTCTGTGTTAAATGTACTGTCTGGCCGTTAGCTATAACGAGACATATTCTCAGTTTAATTCTTTTCTATACTGCTCATATAATGTGATCGAGCTGGAACGTTCAAGGTCTGCACTCGCCCACTAAGCGCACACGTCGCCTGGAAGTTTTATACCACCAACGTGTTTCTGTAGCTCGGGTTCAAGAGACCCACCTGACGGTGAAGGGCGTACAGTGCTTCCAGAACAAGCACTATCGAGTTACAGTTCATTCATGCGTGTCAACTAAAGCTACAGGCGTCCTGATTAGGAGTTGACCGATTATCGGCCTGGCCGATTATCGGATCCGATAGTCAACATTTTTACGATTATCGGAATGTTTTTTTTTAATATCCAATTGCGGCTAAAATCAATTTTAAAATGTGCTACATTCGCTCTGACGCAGGCAGCTCAGTCACCACGCTGTGGTCTCCAGCAATGTCCCATCCACAGCTCTGTCTGATTGGTTACACGTCATGAGTACGAGCCTATCAGCGTGCATCCGCAGACTGGCGGGGCTGTGTGATCGGAAGGTAAGACGGCGGATATTGCCGAAGCTGCAGTGAACGTCACAGTCCTCTATGCTGAACTTGCAAAAACACCACAGTTTTACGATGACGAGCAAGCCGTTTCCCAGTCACGCCACTGAACACGCCCAGATAATGCACGTTGAAGCGGCGATATACAGCTAACTGTGATGAGGTAACCGTAGCCATCGCTACACGAGTCAGGTTGGTGCCACCGGCGCAGCTGGAAGTTGGTTTCTGTCACACTGCGAGACAACGTGACTTGGCGCCTTAACACGTCACAGGCAGCGGATGGCATAACAGCCCAGACTCATGTGGAGTCTTGTAGAGTTAACTTGAGAACTTGAAAGCGAACGTCAAATTCCCCTGCTGATGATAAAGATAATGTTGAAAAGGTCTCTTTTAATTAAACATGCTTAAAGGCATCTCAGCCACCAAAAAGCAATAGTAATCATATGGAGCGTAGCGCACTCAGACCCTGAAGAGTCACGTAGTCCTTGTCTAGATGATTCTGCATGAATGTCATATAATGGCTGTTGAAGTAGGATGTCATTTTATTTTGAGCATAATATCAATGAAAATGGCTCATTCTTGAAAAGAAAAGAAAGTGAAACTAGACTTTTTTTTCTCTCTCTAGATGTCACGTGCAAAAATACACCTTAATTATATTCCGGTATCAGATTTCATTTTAATAGAGATTTAAAACAATATGACTCAAGCTTACTGACATCAACAATATATCATGTTCATCAATCTGGGACAAGGGTCAGAGCGACCCCCAGTATGCGTTTGTGCAGGCAACAGAGTCTTACCTGGTTCTTCACAAGCTTTCAAACGCTATATCACACCCTGTGACAAAGTATGCAACTGACTGACTGGTTCACCATCATTACAGACAGGTAATGTTAACATCTGAGTACCACATAAGCATTTCCACTTACATCAATGTAATCCCTGTTGTTTTAGCTTGAAGACACTTCTTACTCAAAGGTATACACAGGAGTGAACTGGAGTATAGCAGAACATCACATCATCAATCACTTGTGTTGTATGTGTATTCTTGTGAATGAAACTATCATCAGCTGAGGCAGCCTTAAACATCTCTTGAGAAAGCATTCACCAAATCAGAGAAAAGAACAATCATAATTATCTGCTGAGGTATGCAGTTAATTCTGGGGCAACATTTTAATGAAGGTTAAAGGTATACTTGTGCAAGATGTTCACCTCAGTCTAGGCTGTTTTGGACCCAGTGAGTGTGGTAGCATGTTTGTGGAGTGAACCTCAGTCGGACCCCCCCGGTTCGCTATACCGGGGCCTGCACTCAGCTTTCTGGTTCAGAATGTCAGACCATACACTAGCTCCTCCTCTGAAGCTCACCCCAATTTCAACCAGCACAAGCCCGCCCTGATTCCCTTTAGAAGCGTTCAAGTGCGCCCATTTCAACAAAAGAGGCGTGCGAGTTATGAGGCCAACTGAAGAGAAGCCTGTCGTTAGACTGAAAAGCCTGGCATGCACAGCCCCAGAAAAAACACGGGAGGGGTGGCAGGTCGAGCATGGTGATCAACCGTCTGCAAAGGAGTGTTAGTGCTGCCTTGATGGCCACTATTCACTACCAGTGCACTGGTAATTGGCCACTTAATTAGCACCCGTTCCACTGCCAAAATGCAGCACTACAGCTGGCTGGTATAGACATGAACAATCAAATTTTATCGCCAGTTGCTGGCCAATTTTCAGCCAAAGTAATCGATATAGGTGAGCCCTACCTCCTCCACAATCAACACATTTCCACTGTCTCCCCCAGTGAATAAGAGTGTCTCCCTCGTTTGCAGAGAGAGACATCATAAGTGTCGACCTTTCTCCCTCGGCAGTGTGTTCTGCTCGTTTTCTGAGAGGCATGTGTGCAACCCCGCTGGGAGAGGGGATGGATGGGGAGGATGGAGTCAGGCTCCGTTTTAGCTGTGATTAAAGGTAAGACTCTGCAATGGTGTGAAACAGCGGCCTCTAGGAGCACGAGGGCCGCTGCTTTATGGCACTCTGCTGGAATTGTTCTGTGTTGGTCTGAGGTCTGATGTATGTCTGAGTTGAGTGGGAGCAGCAGCAGAGGGGTTGTGGGAGTATAGGAGGACTCTTCAAAATGGCAGGCAGAGGAAAGCGTGTTTGTCTGAAAGCCTACGAGCTCGTGACCACTCTCGTCATTGTGTAATGCCGGGTATGCTAATGTCCGATATGTTGAAACCAAGAGGACTCGCATGTTGTGTGGAGTGCGGGGAGCTGTGTCGAGGGTGTCTGGCTGGGAGGGCCGGCGTTGGATTGGCTGGGGGAGCCTGGTCTGCTGCATCCGGTGGGCCCAGGGACCACGGCCCCTGCCAGAGCTGCGCCCGGAGGAAACACTGAGGGTGGTCTGGCAGGACGCGGAAGCGGGTCAGGCTAAGCTAACTGCTGGCCCATGCAGACCAGCAGTTCCACAGTTATCCTGCGTTCCTTCTCTTGGACAGTGATTCTTTTGCAGTTTGATATGTGTGTTCTTGTAGTTTTTGGATATGTGTTTTTGTCTTTGGGTTGCACTGCTGTGGGCTGGGGGGAAACAGCATTTCCTTTCATTTCATGTACTTGTGTACATAAAATGAAATGAAATGACAAAGTGTTCCTGATTCCTGATGTGATGCTGTGTTTGAAGCATTTTTAGTGGACAGCTGTTATTGGACCTGCAGTCCGTAACATGGCCAGCTATTGCTTGCTAATTTCAAAAGTATGTTCAGTAATGGGCGTACAAACACCGATTTACAGACTTGACCCTAACATCCGAGTCAAACGTAGTTCTCTGCCGTTGGACGTGTGTGCTGGTTTCGAAGTGTGAGGTGCACTGAGAGAGCTGTTGAGGGTGGTGGTGGTCTACCTGGTGGCTCCACTCAACAACAAAATGTTTCTGTCAGCCATCATGAAATACTTTGGAGGCCGCTGTTTCACACCATTATTACATATGCTACCTTTAAGATTCCTTAATTACACGTTCGTTAGTGTCAATCTTCCACAGTATACCTTTAATAACACATTCATAACACCTTAAAACAAAAGCTGCAAGGTAGCTACATGGCACATTCATTAAAGTTGGTTCAACTCTTGTTTCTTTTTAACGCAGTGTTTATGCATCAGTGCAGCTTGGATTCGCAAGCGTGTATGAAAGCCAAAAAAATGAAAATAAATAAAAAATATTTTTTGCTTCTCAACTATTCAAAGAAGTTGCAAATCAAGGCAATTTATTCCCCCTTACTGGGGCGGTCATATGCATCACGACACCCAGCGCCGGTGTAGTACAATACAACGCGGGTTGTGTGGTCGGATAACAGCATGTCTAGCTGTGGGTCTAACTAAATCACATGACAACTTGCTGCTACTGCAGGTAGCTGCTTAATAGTTTTGCTCTGCAGTTACCTTGGCATGCATAGTTGGTGTTGGTCAGTACCTGTAGTCCAAAGCTCTGAAATGACCGGCGCTAGTAACCGTTTGTCGTGAGGTAAAGGGTCAGACCATGACGGAACTACAAGGTCTTGTAGGTTTGCTCACCCACGAAGCCAAACGCACTTAAGCATGCCTGCTAGCTCTCCAGATGAGGTCGATATAGCACGAAATGAAACAGTTTTGATAAAGCTGACATCTAATTTGATGTAAGAGTTGAATCAGTTCAATCACATTTGTCAATGTGCTATAAAGCTGCTTTTAACTCCGTCTAGGTGTTACAAATATGACCGCTGTTAAGTGGACTTATTTAGAAAACAGCTGAGCTGGAACTCTGCATACATTTGCACGTTCTACACATACAACAATGGAAATAACAATTCTCAGAATTTTGGATGCACTATGTATGCTGTAGGACTTCGCCTGAGAAATTATAGTGTGCTATTTATTTATATTTACGAACTTAATGTGGTTTATAATGAATGACTTCATATTCTGTTGCATACAACTGTAAAAATACAGTAAGTTTCATCAATCACATTGCATGTTTTCCTTTTTTGTCATTTAAAAAAAGCTCATGGTATCTTACAGAGATCGAACAGGACGTGACACACTAGTAATCTGAATTAACACTTCAATATTGGGCAAAAAACAGTCAACTATCAACAAGTACTTTAACTTTTTGTTTTTTTTCCCTTGTTTACATACAAAAAAAGGTTGGAGAAACACAAACTCAGTAGTTCTACCATCAATCATCAATTAGTGCATGATTCAATTTTCTCCCCTCCCCACTTGGACTCATTTCACCTCTTGGCGAACGGAGCACATACCCCAGCTTAAAGCCAGAAAGAAATTAAAAAAAAAAAAAAAGGGAAAAAAAAAGAAAAAAAGGTGAACCACTGGCATCCTCCATTTCCCTTCTTCTTATCGGACTAATAGTCTGTTGTTGCTGTTCAATGCTGAGAGAAGCTTGAAGGTGGTCACATTTCACATCAGAACTTGAGCAGGCATGATACGGTTACAGTCAGCAGGAGGCAACAAGAGCAACGGGGCAATAGAGATGCCTGATTGACATCATGCATCGCACCTGGACCTGTAGGGCGATATGTTTTAGACAGAACAATTAACAAAGCTCGTCCACATATACTGCATATACTGCATTACCGCATAACCTGGGCTGGCTGTCATGGAGACGTTTTTGTATTTTTTTTCCTGTTTTTCTCCCAATTGTATCCGGCCAATTACCCCCCCCCCCACTCACCAGGGGGACGTAGCGCGTGGGAGGACCACGCTATTCCCCCCAGTTCCCCCTCCCCGTGTTGGTAGGCAACAGAATAGACCGCTACGCTACCCGGGCGCCTCCGCTGTGATGGAGGTTTGATTTAAGTAAGGCAATCCATGAATCAGAAGGTCTTATCCACGCCACCCTTTCCATTTCACTGCAAGTCATCCGGAGTAAAAGGTTCAGTCCTGCCACCAGGGTGGAAAAAGACGGCGCTCTTCATCCCTTAAAGGTGCAGTCAGTAAAATGTTTCTCTGCTGATCACTGTTTCCAGCGTCAGCAGATGCTCCTTTTATGGCCCGCAAGTGACGAGGCTAATAAGGCTACGAAGAGCTCATAATTTTACCGTCTTCCTAATGCAGACATCCAGGGAACTGTCAAGTTAGGAGGTAACTGCATGATTCTGTAGAGTACTGAGTACTGCAGAGTATTCAGAACTATACTATACAACACTGTGAGAGGTATAATGGATCACATTAGATGACACTGCTGCCTACCTGTCCAACATTAGCACGGCCAGCCTGGCATCAGTTTTTATGCCTAGTCATGACGTTTTCGCCCTCGTCTCAAAAGTAATAATTACGTTTGTTCTACTTTTGGAGGGGCATTTCTCATGTGATCTTTACGCTGGATGAAAAGGCTTTTTGGATTCCTCTGTGTGGCGCTGCAAAGCTCCCTTCTCATATTGAAAAGTCGAAACACGCAGTGGGACGAATGTGTGGGGACACGTCGTTTTGTAGAGGTACATTTTAGATTTTTGGGATTTTGAGATACTTTATTGATCCCCGTAGGGAAATTCCTCTCTGCATGTAACCCATCCTAGCTGTGTAGCGAGGAGCAGTGGGCAGCCGCCGTGCAGCGCCCGGGGACCAGCTCCAGTTGGTCTTGCCATGCCTTGCTCAGGGGCACAGACCCGAATATCAACCCTAACATGCATGTCTTGTTGATGGTGGGGGAAACCGGAGCACCCGGAGAAAACCCACCGCAGACATGGGGAGAGCATGCAAACGCCACACAAAGGATGACCTGGGACGACCCCTCTAAGGTTCGAAAACCCCGGGGTTCGACCCCAGGACCTTCTTGTTGTGAGGGGACAGGGCTAACCACTGCACCACCGTACCGCCCAAAAAAAAAAAAAACGTTGGGTGGGGACCCCTCGACTGGTTTGCCAAAATAAAGAATTTAGGCCAGAATGCAAGGCAGAAATCTCAGCACCTGACAAAGCTACAAAGCTATCGTTCTGCAACTGGTTTGCTATTGACAATCCCACCCCTCAAGTACATGATAGCCATTTCATGCTATGATAGTCAACATTTTACTGGTAGCACCTTTAAAAAGCAAAAAGCTTTATATTATTTTTGACTCGATGGTTCAGCAAGTTGTGAATAAAATGCAGAAATTAAAAGTAGAACCCCTTACCCAAAACAATATTTTTTCTTAATCGAACATAACATGACTTACCATAAAGGATTATGCTGGCATTGGTGTTTCCCATGGCATTCATAGCCACACAGGTGTAGTTTCCGTAGTCTTCTTCCGAGACATTGAAAAAGACGAGCATGGACTGTTTACCCTGATTCTCAATCTTCACTCCATTCAGTCCGTTGAAGAGCCTGCAGAAAGGAAGTAGGCGTGTTCAAGGTTTTGCATGTGAATTGCTGTGTGACTGAGCCTTTTTCATGCACCCGGGTGTACTTTTCTTTCTTGGACCTTCATTTTCCCGTCATTATCAAACGTTTGTGTTGGGTGTTTAGAATTTATCCCTGCATGAAAATAGATGAATACGTTCTTGACCTTTGGGATGTGATGTTAATGTAAGTTGAAACTAATCAGTCTGGAGAGCTGCATCCCCCCTTCTTACAGCCAAACTGCTTAATACAGCTCGTCGGTGTACTCAAGCAAGCCGTTGCATTTGTGCACCGTGTGCAGTAGTGTGGTACAAACTAATACCGTGTGTATTAGCACTGGTTGCAACCTCACTATGTCACAGCCACTATTTCATTGCCTCGTTCTGTGTTTCATTGCGAATGCTTGTCACTTACACCAGCGTTCTCCATCTCTCTTTTTTCTTCCCCTTTTCCCCTTGAGGGACAATTTTGTTAGAGGGACAGACAAGCAGTGGCGCTGTCTATGTCAAGGACCATTTAACACCACAAAATACACTATGTTTACATCAGCGTGCCCGCTCAGAGGCTGCTCATAAACATCTGAGCAGTCTCCAGCCTTGTGAGGGAGAAAAGCTGCATTGCACTTTAATATCCGCTAACCCCGCAGCAATGCACCCCATTGATTCAAACCAATTACGGAGGACGAGTAAGAACGCCCGCCTTCAGCAGCTACGGCTGTTCTGCAAACGCTCTTACAAGAACATTTTGTAAAAGTGAATTTCATTGGCTAAATTAAAAAAATACAGGAAATTATGAATTACTATATCATAACAAAGCCAGAATCTGATTTTGGAAAAAAGAACAAGTTGAAAGCAAAACTTCTTGTAACTGGTATCTTGTAATGACTTTCTGAATATATAAGCCAGCACGCTCCCTGCTTTTATGAAGCAAGCACTATAGATCTGAAGTATCTGTGATGTTAATCTGAGTCAAGTCCAGGCCAATACAAATCAAATCTCTTGAAAGGGAGCCTTGCCTGCGGTCGTCTTTGTACCACTCGAAATCCGCTCTTGGGACAGCAGATGCCTCGCACTGGAGAACCCCTCTTTGTCCAACTGGAGTACCTGTACCTCTCGCTTTTGAAATAAATGGAGGATCTGTGAATTGGATCATAACATACTAAATTAGCTTCCATTGTTATTTGATACAAAGTAATTTCCACTAGAAGAGGTCACAAAAGATGAAAAACTGCAGGGTTTCTGCACACCACCTCCATACAGCCTGTTGTGTATCCCCCCCCTCCCCCTGACCCCACCCTTTTTCTCCCCAATTGTATCCGTCCAATTACCCCCCTCTTCCGAGCCGTCCCGGTCTCTGCTCCACCCCCTCTGCTGATCCGGGGAGGGCTGCAGACTACCACATGTCTCCTCCCATACATGTGGAGTCGCCAGCCGCTTCTTTTCACCTGACAGTGAGGAGTTTCACCAGGGGGACGTAGCGCGTGGGAGGACCACGCTGTTCCCCCCAGTTCCCCCTCCCCCCTGAACAGATGCCCCGACCGACCAGAGGAGGCGCTAGTGCAGGGACCAGGACACATACCCTCATCCGGCTTCCGCCCGACCAAGCCAGAGGTAACACGGGATTCGAACCCGAGATCCCCATGTTGGTAGGCAACGGAACAGAGCGCCATGCCACCCGGACGCCCCAGGCTGTTGTGTATTTAGGGTTGTTGTGGTTCTTACAGTTGACGGTGACTTGCACGGCCCTGGCGTCAGGAGCTGAGATGTCGTTGGAGGCAATGCATTCGTACAACCCTGACTGCTCTTTGGTGATGGCTTTCAACTCCAGGTGCTCCCCCTCGCTGAGGAACTTACGCACGCCTGCGAAAAGAAACGGGGCAGAGTGCATCAGTACGTTAAACTCTGTGGTACCCCCAAAAACACTAAGATACAAATGGGAAGGATGTTCCAGCACTTGGATAATTAGTACTCAAGAACCCCACATAATTTGCATGAACCACAAAGTCAGCGAACACAAAACGATCATTTCCCAGTACAGGAAGTGATCTGTGCTTCCTTTCCTCGCGATAAACATTAATTCAATACAAAATAAGAACATGTAATTACACAAACACCTTCGTTAAATGAAGTGTTCTACACGGGTGTACCGTCGTGTAAAACACCGGCAACACCAAACGGACAACGGCAGCACAACGTGTCAGACTGCCCAGTTTCCAAAGACCTAGAAAGCCAGAGAGCTCAGGGCTAATTATTCCGAGGAAAATAAAGGTAATTGCATTGAAACAAGCTCACTTGAGTAACACAACAAATTACCTCTGACTGTAGTGATGTTAAAAGCATGCTCTAGTGACAGGAAGACCCTGAGCCACGGCGGCGTGGGTGGGGAATGAATAGCAGCACTAATCCCAATCAGCAGAAATGTCAATCCGGCAATCTCTCTGCATTTGCATAACATCATTATGTTTTCTCCAAATCCTGAGCTGCAGATGCTATTGCTGCTGGCTGGGGATTCACTGTAAAAGGTTGTGGGCAAGGCATAATCAGCTCGTTGCACATAAAATACTCTGCGAAGCACACCGGGAACTGCTAGCACAGGTACCTGAACATTTTCCTCACAGATAACTATATTAGGCAGACTGAGAGCCACGGAGGGGTGTGGAGTTACTCGCCATTACTTTATTAGTTTACCATCACAGGGCATGGCTGCTCTGATGACGGCAGAGGGGGGGTAGATTTACTCTAGTGACGGCAGAGGGGGGGGGTAGATTTACTCTGATGACGGCAGAGGGTGGGTAGATTTACTCTGATGATTGCAGAGGGTGGGTAGATTTACTCTGATGATGGCAGAGGGGGGGTAGATTTACTCTGATGATTGCAGAGGGGGGGTAGATTTACTCTGATGATGGCAGAGGGGGGGTAGATTTACTCTGATGATTGCAGAGGGGGGGTAGATTTACTCTGATGATGGCAGAGGGGGGGTAGATTTACTCTGGTGATGACAGAGGGGTGGGTAGATTTACTCTGATGATGGCAGAGGGGGGGTAGATTTACTCTGGTGATGGCAGAGGGGGGGTAGATTTACTCTGGTGATGACAGAGGGGTGGGTAGATTTACTCTGATGATGGCAGAGGGGGGGGGTAGATTTACTCTGATGATTGCAGAGGGCGGGTAGGTTTACTCTGATGATTGCAGAGGGGTGGGTAGATTTAGTCTGATGATGGCAGAGGGGGGGTAGGTTTACTCTGATGATTGCAGAGGGGGGGTAGATTTACTTTCAACCGCCTGATCAACTGTCCCCGTTCAACGTGCAGTCAGCATTCTTGTTACTATGATGCATTTAAGTTACTTTTGATTGGCTGGGCTCCAATCAGAAAGATAATTTGGGACATCTTCACCAGCGGTAAGTGTGACCATTTATGCCCCGCGGCTCTGAGAGCAGGATAAGCGGTTCGGGTAAGGGATGGATGGCACTGTGAAAATGTAAGAATACTTTCCTCAACTTTATGCTTATTCACACTCACACTCACCTCAACACGATTTGTTGTTGGACCCCCCCCCCCGTCTCCCCAACTGTACTTGGCCAATCACCCCACTCTTCTGAGGCGTCCCGGTCTCTGCTCCACCCCCTCTGCTGATCCGGGGAGGGCTGCATACTACCACATGCCTCCTGCCATACATGTGGAGTCACCAGCCGCTTCTTTTCACCTGACAGTGAGGAGTTTCACCAGGGGGACGTAGCACGTGGGAGGATCACGCTATTCTCCCCCTCCCCCCCGAACAGATGCCCCGACTGGCCAGAGGAGGCGCTAGTACAGCAACCAGGACACATACCCTCATCCAGCTTGCCACCCACAGACACGGCCAATTGTGTCTGTAGGGACGCCCAACCAAGCCGGAGGCAACACGGGGATTCAAACCGGCGATCCCTGTGTTGGTAGGCAGTGGAATAGACCACCACACCACCCGGACGCCCCCCCCACCTCAAGTTGTTAAATGAATATTGTACCAGAGTTCAACTAAACAGTTTGAACAACAAGTTGGAACACAAACACAATGTTCACCAGACGCCAGAAGGGGAAGTGCTGCTCCCACACAGCAGCCAGTACACACCACGAACAGCACACACCACGAACAGCACACACCACGAACAGTACACACCACGAACAGTACACACCACGAACAGTACACACCACGAACAGTACACACCACGAACAGTACACACCACGAACAGTACACACCACGAACAGTACACACCACGAACAGTACACACCACGAACAGTACACACCATGAACAGTACACACCACGAACAGTACACACACCACGAACAGTACACACCACGAACAGTACACACCACGAACAGTACACACCATGAACAGTACACACCACGAACAGTACACACACCACGAACAGTACACACCATGAACAGTACACACCACGAACAGTACACACACCACGAACAGTACACACCACGAACAGTACACACCACGAACAGTACACACCATGAACAGTACACACCACGAACAGTACACACACCACGAACAGTACACACCACGAACAGTACACACACCACGAACAGTACACACCACGAACAGTACACACAGTGAACAGTACACACCACGAACAGTACACACCACGAACAGTACACACCACGAACAGCACACACCACGAACAGTACACACCACGAACAGTACACACCACGAACAGCACACACCACGAACAGTACACACCACGAACAGTACACACCATGAACAGTACACACCACGAACAGTACACACACCACGAACAGTACACACCACGAACAGTACACACACCATGAACAGTACACACCACGAACAGCACACACCACGAACAGCACACACCACGAACAGCACACACCACGAACAGTACACACCACGAACAGCACACACCACGAACAGTACACACCACGAACAGCATGAACCACGAACAGTACACACCACGAACAGTACACACCACAAACAGTACACACCATGAACAGTACACACCACGAACAGCACACACCACGAACAGTACACACCACGAACAGTACACACAGTGAACAGTACACACCACGAACAGTACACACCACGAACAGTACACACCACGAACAGTACACACCATGAACAGTACACACCACGAACAGTACACACACCACGAACAGTACACACCACGAACAGTACACACACCACGAACAGTACACACCACGAACAGCACACACCACGAACAGCACACACCACGAACAGCACACACCACGAACAGTACACACCACGAACAGCACACACCACGAACAGTACACACCACGAACAGCACGAACCACGAACAGTACACACCACGAACAGTACACACCACGAACAGTACACACCATGAACAGTACACACCACGAACAGCACACACCACGAACAGCACACACCACGAACAGCACACACCACGAACAGTACACACCACGAACAACACACACATGAACAGTACACACCACGAACAGTACACACAGTGAACAGCACACACAGTGAACAGTACACACCACGAACAGTACACACCACGAACAGTACACACCACGAACAGTACACACCATGAACAGCACACACCACGAACAGTACACACCACGAATAGTACACACCACGAACAGTACACACCACGAACAGCACACACCACGAACAGCACACACCACGAACAGTACACACACCACGAACAGCACACACCACGAACAGTACACACACCACGAACAGCACACACCACGAACAGTACACACCACGAACAGCACACACCACGAACAGCACACACCGCGAACAGTACACACCACGAACAGTACACACACCACGAACAGTACACACCACGAACAGTACACACCACGAACAGTACACACCACGAACAGTACACACAGTGAACAGCACACACCACGAACAGTACACACAGTGAACAGTACACACCATGAACAGCACACACCACGAACAGTACACACCACGAACAGCACACACCACGAACAGTACACACCATGAACAGTACACACCACGAACAGTACACACCACGAACAGTACACACCACGAACAGTACACACCACGAACAGTACACACCA
>NC_079218.1:3213593-3271093 GCF_029633865.1 Lampris incognitus
CCTCCGTAACCGAACCTATGCAGCATCGTGCCTGCGTAGTCACCAGACATTAAGATGCTGACGGTAAAAGTTAAACACTGCTTAGTTTGGAAACTCTGCAGTATTGCAAACATTACTGTTGTGCAGCTGGACGTAGGGAAGTACCACAGACGGTCGAGTCAGTTCACCTGGACGCAGCCTTTCCTGACAGGTCCGTGTCCTCGCTCGCGTGTTTGACCTCTTCAGTCTGACGCTGCAGAGGTCACGCACACGAGTGAGGACACGGACCTGTCAGGAAAGGCTGCGTCCACATCAGGAATCAGCAACACTTCATTTGTCCTTTCGCCTCGTGTACTTGGGCACATGAGATGCCGTTTGCCCCGGCAGTGCAGCGCAAAGACAAAAACACATCCACAAACCACGAGAACGACAAGAACACAACACACACACATCCGAACCAACACACACATCCGAACCAACACACACATCCGAACGACACAAAAAAATCACTGTCCGAGGGAACGAACACCAGCCAGGCAGGATGACTGTCGGAACCGCCGGTCTGCATGGGCTAGCAGTTAGCCTGGCCTGCCCCACTCCTGCATCCTGCCAGACCGCCCTCGGTGTTTCCTCCTCAGCACAGCTCCGGGCAAGGCCGCGGACCCTGGTTCTGCAGTGCAGCAGACCAGGCTCTCCCGGCCGATCCAGCGCCAGCTCTCCCGGCCAACAAACAAAGCCAAAACTTAGACACAGATGTGGACAAAGACACTGCATGGACGGTGCTGAAGGAGGCCGCTGCAAACGTGGATTTGCACCGCCATCTTCCCACACCACAGCTGAGCCGGGAGGCAAAGCTCAATTTACCAGTCAGTCTTGGTTCCAGCCCTCGCCTATGGTCAGGAGCTTTGGGTCGTGACCGAAAGGGTGAGATCGTGGATACAAGCGGCTGAAATGAGTTTCCTCCGTAGGGTGTCTGGGCTCAGCCTTAGAGATAGGGTGAGGAGCTCAGACATCAGGAGGGAGCTCGGAGTAGAGCCGCTGCTCCTTCGCATCGAAAGGAGCCAGTTGAGGTGGTTCGGTCATCTGATTAGGATGCCTCCTGGACGCCTTCCTTTGGAGGTTTACCGGGCACGGCCAACTGGGAGGAGACCCCGGGGTAGACCCAGAACTCGCTGGAGGGACTACATGTCCAGTCTGGCCTGGGGATGCCTTGGGATCCCCCAGGAGGAGCTGGAGGATCCCAAGTTAGTTGCTGGGGAGAGGGAGGTCTGGAGTGCCCTACTTAGCTTGCTGCCACCGTGACCCGACCCCGGAGAGGCGGCTGAAGATGAGATGAGATGAGATGAGATGAGATGAGATGAGATGAGATGAGATCTTCCCACACCAGATGAACTCATTCAACCTTTTCTTACCTGATTATTGAGCATGCATCAAGACAAGTCAAGTCAGTTTTCTGTGTATATCCCAATATCTCCAATGACAAATTTGCAAGAAAAAGAAAAGAAAAGACAAGTAGTAAAATCCTCACCATCCCTGAGAGGGATCTCATGGCTGAAACAGGCTGTTTCTATGTTTAGGTGAACCAACCACAAGTCCAGAGGGCTGCTATCGGGTAGTTTTGAGGGGGCTGTGTACAGCGGCGTATTGTTTCCTGGCCGATGTAGGAGGAAACAACTCACAACATCACACACCGTTTTGTGTGCCCATGTGTTTACAGTAGCCTCCTCCGCCTCATATCATCGTATCTTATTGTCCACAGAGCCCTGTCCAGTCCTAAGCTGCTCACCCAATACACAAAACATGAATGCATGGCGTGTAAAGGCCATTAACACACAAAACGGAAGTCCTTCCTTTCTGATGCTTTGTTATTTTCATATTTCTTCTGACTTACACTACCGTTCAAAAGTTTGGGATCACCCAAACAATTTTGTGTTTTCCATGAAAAGTCACACTTATTCACCACCATATGTTGTGAAATGAATAGAAAATAGAGTCAAGACATTGACAAGGTTAGAAATAATGATTTGTATTTGAAATAAGATTTTTTTTACATCAAACTTTGCTTTCGTCAAAGAATCCTCCATTTGCAGCAATTACAGCATTGCAGACCTTTGGCATTCTAGCTGTTAATTTCTTGAGGTAATCTGGAGAAATTGCACCCCACCCTTCCAGAAGCAGCTCCCACAAGTTGGATTGGTTGGATGGGCACTTCTTGCGTACCATACGGTCAAGCTGCTCCCACAACAGCTCAATGGGGTTCAGATCTGGTGACTGCGCTGGCCACTCCATTACCGATAGAATACCAGCTGCCTGCTTCTGCTCTAAATAGTTCTTGCACAATTTGGAGGTGTGTTTAGGGTCATTGTCCTGTTGTAGGATGAAATTGGCTCCAATCAAGCGCTGTCCACTGGGTATGGCATGGCGTTGCAAAATGGAGTGATAGCCTTCCTTATTCAGAATCCCTTTTACCCTGTACAAATCTCCCACCTTACCAGCACCAAAGCAACCCCAGACCATCACATTACCTCCACCATGCTTAACAGATGGCGTCAGGCATTCTTCCAGCATCTTTTCATTTGTTCTGCGTCTCACAAACGTTCTTCTTTGTGATCCAAACACCTCAAACTTGGATTCATCCGTCCACAACACTTTTTTCCAGTCTTCCTCTGTCCAATGTCTGTGTTCTTTTGCCCATCTTAATCTTTTTCTTTTATTGGTCAGTCTCAGATATGGCTTTTTCTTTGCCACTCTGCCCTGAAGCCCAGAATCCCGCAGCCGCCTCTTCACTGTAGATGTTGACACTGGTGTTTTGCGGGTACTATTTAATGAAGATGCCAGTTGGGGACCTGTGAGGCATCTGTTTCTCAAACTAGAGACTCTAATGTACTTATCTTCTTGCTCAGTTGTGCAACGCGGCCTCCCACTTCTTTTTCTACTCTGGTTAGAGCCTGTTTGTGCTGTCCTCTGAAGGGAGTAGTACACACCGGTGTAGGAAATCTTCAATTTCTTAGCAATTTCTCGCATGGAATAGCCTTCATTTCTAAGAACAAGAATAGACTGTCGAGTTTCAGATGAAAGTTCTCTTTTTCTGGCCATTTTGAGCGTTTAATTGACCCCACAAATGTGATGCTCCAGAAACTCAATCTGCTCAAAGGAAGGTCAGTTTTGTAGCTTCTGTAACGAGCTAAACTGTTTTCAGATGTGTGAACATGATCGCACAAGGGTTTTCTAATCATCAATTAGCCTTCTGAGCCAATGAGCAAACACATTGTACCATTAGAACACTGGAGTGATAGTTGCTTGAAATGGGCCTCTATACACCTATGTAGATATTGCACCAAAAACCAGACATTTGCAGCTACAATAGTCATTTACCACATTAGCAATGTATAGAGTGTATTTCTTTAAAGTTAAGACTAGTTTAAAGTTATCTTCATTGAAAAGTACAGTGCTTTTCCTTCAAAAATATGGACATTTCAATGTGATCCCAAACTTTTGAACGGTAGTGTATGTTTTATTGTTTACGATGTTCATGAGACTGCACGTCAACTTATTTTCATGGGCTGACCCACAGTCTACCCCCTACAGATTTCAAACCCAATACCGCCTGGGATGAAGAAACACTTACACAGCCTATGAAATCCCGCCCTACTTGATGAAGGAGGGCAGCCAGTTTACCGGCGATGGGGCGGGGAAACCACCCTGCATGCAAGGTCACATGTCAGGTAACCTTGAGAGCGTTCTTCTGTCTGCTAGATTAGCAACATGACGATAGGAAAGTTTAAAATGAAAGTGAAAACTAGCTTCAAACATATTGAATCAAAACGGTTTGTAGACGTTTTCATTCATGTTTAACATACTTAACAGCCTGCCAGGGGGGATTATACAAACTAAGCTGCTGCTGCTGGGTCGCCACCTTGCCGTGGTGGAGAAGCCATGCCGCCCGGAGCTTGGCTCCTGGTAGGGCCACCCAAGGCGGACAGCTCAAGGGGGAGGTTCCAGGCGAAGCATGATCCAACAAAGACCTCAATGGCAGAACTGGAGGGAGATGTCTTCAGGTAGGCCATCCCGGGGGCGCGACGGTCTATTCCGTTGCCTACCAACACGGGGATCGCTGGTTCGAATCCCCGTGTTACCCCCGGCTTGGTTGGGCGTCTCTACAGACACAATTGGCCGTGTCTGCGGGTGGGAAGCCGGATGTGGGTATGTGTCCTGGTCGCTGCACTAGCGCCTCCTCTGGTCGGTCGGGGCGTCTGTTCGGGGGGGAGGGGGAACTGGGGGGAATACTGTGATTCTCCCACATGCTACATCCCCCTGGTGAAACTCCTCACTGTCAGGTGAAAAGAAGCGGCTGGCGACTCCACAAGTATGGAAGGAGGCATGTGGTAGTCTGCAGCCCTCCCCGGATCAGCAGAGGGGGTGGAGCAGAGACCGGGACGGCTCGGGAGGGGGGGGGTAGAAGTACAAGTACAACTGGGGAGGAAAAGGGGGGAAAAACAAAAAAAACAAAGATGTCTCCAGGTCTCAACAGCAGTGAAGGTGGGTGAAGGCTGCAGCAGAGGGTGGTCCCCATCGTCTTGGTTCTCCAAAACAGACTCTGGCCACCCTCTGCCAAGGACCGTGTGGTGGCTGCAGGCGCATCAGCCTCTCCGGGTACGAAGCTGTCACGTGCAGGCGTCCTCCCATTATGCAGCTCCAGGATCGGCCTCTACACCCGCCTGAACACCCAGAGGGACCCAGAGGGACCCAGAGGGACCCAGAGGGAGGACGGTCATACTCGACCCCGAGTGGCCGCCGATGCTACAACCTCAGGTAAGACTGGACACCAGGCCTATTTAAGCGAGTCTGGTGAACACCCCGGATACCTCCATTAGCCAAAGCGAGCGATGTTGATCTGGCGGTTTGTGTTCTGAGCCTCGTGTGGTGGGGAGCAGCTTTAAGGTTGTCGAAGCCTTTGGGGCAAAAAAAAAAAGGCTGAACGGTGAATGAAATATTCTGGAAAAAGCCAGCTTAGTGATTGTCCCCAAGGATCCCTTCGACGAGTGGCTGTCCTCGGTTCAAGTAAGTGGCTCTTTAAAGCGCTGTGTCCACAGCAAACATCGCTGGCGTGTGCAGATAGTGTCACCGCCGCCTGGTGGCAGCGCCACCAAAGTAATGTACACTGGCCGCGCTTACACAGCACGCTCAATCTGAGGCCGCGCCAAGGTAACTGCTGTCCATCATGTCGTGTTGAGCCGGAGTCAACGACCGCCCGCCATGATTCAACCCCGCCGCCGGTTAGCTTTCCGGTCTTGACGGAGGTTTCATCAAATCCTTTTGGCCCTGTGATGTCACTTTACAGTACAGGTTCTTCATTTAGTTTGTAAGTATTTGTGTTGTGTTGTCAATGTGCGTATGTTGACAACAGAGACACGCTAGCAGGCTCGTACAGTCACCGTCTCCGCTAGATGAAAATAACCGTGGTAACAGGGATGGAGACGGGTACAATATTGACATCCGCCCTGGATTTTTGCCCCGGTCGGTGCAGCAGCACCAGATGGAATGCGGCCCTGCAGCATGGGCTGCTGTAGGACCCGTGTCTGGTTCTGTACAGGCTGCTGTAGGACCCGTGTCTGGTTCTGTAAAGGCTGCTGTAGGACCCGTGTCTGGTGCTGTACAGGCCGCTCTAGGACCCGTGTCTGGTTCTGTAAAGGCTGCTGTAGGACCCGTGTCTGGTGCTGTACAGGCTGCTGTAGGACCCGTGTCTGGTGCTGTAGAGGCCGCTGTAGGACCCGTGTCTGGTTCTGTAAAGGCTGCTGTAGGACCCGTGTCTGGTTCTGTACAGACTGCTGTAGGACCCGTGTCTGGTGCTGTACAGGCTGCTGTAGGACCCGTGTCTGGTTCTGTACAGACTGCTGTAGGACCCGTGTCCGGTGCTGTAGAGGCTGCTGTAGGACCCATGTCTGGTTCTGTACAGACTGCTGTAGGACCCGTGTCTGGTGCTGTACAGGCTGCTGTAGGACCCGTGTCTGGTGCTGTAGAGGCTGCTGTAGGACCCGTGTCTGGTTCTGTACAGACTGCTGTAGGACCCGTGTCTGGTGCTGTACAGGCTGCTGTAGGACCTGTGTCTGGTGCTGTACAGGCTGCTGTAGGACCCGTGTCCGGTACTGTACAGACTGCTGTAGGACCCGTGTCTGGTTCTGTACAGGCTGCTCTAGGACCCGTGTCCGGTGCTGTACAGGCTGCTGTAGGACCCGTGTCCGGTGCTGTACAGGCTGCTGTAGGACCCGTGTCCGGTGCTGTACAGGCTGCTGTAGGACCCGTGTCTGGTGCTGTACAGGCTGCTGTAGGACCCGTGTCCGGTGCTGTACAGGCTGCTGTAGGACCCGTGTCTGGTTCTGTACAGGCTGCTCTAGGACCCGTGTCCGGTTCTGTACAGACTGCTGTAGGACCCGTGTCCGGTGCTGTACAGGCTGCTGTAGGACCCGTGTCTGGTGCTGTACAGACTGCTGTAGGACCCGTGTCCGGTACTGTACAGACTGCTGTAGGACCCGTGTCTGGTTCTGTACAGGCTGCTCTAGGACCCGTGTCCGGTGCTGTACAGGCTGCTGTAGGACCCGTGTCCGGTGCTGTACAGGCTGCTGTAGGACCCGTGTCCGGTGCTGTACAGGCTGCTGTAGGACCCGTGTCTGGTGCTGTACAGGCTGCTGTAGGACCCGTGTCCGGTGCTGTACAGGCTGCTGTAGGACCCGTGTCTGGTTCTGTACAGGCTGCTCTAGGACCCGTGTCCGGTTCTGTACAGACTGCTGTAGGACCCGTGTCCGGTGCTGTACAGGCTGCTGTAGGACCCGTGTCTGGTGCTGTACAGACTGCTGTAGGACCCGTGTCTGGTGCTGTACAGGCTGCTGTAGGACCCGTGTCTGGTTCTGTACAGGCCGCTGTAGGACCCGTGTCTGGTGCTGTACAGGCTGCTGTAGGACCCGTGTCTGGTGCTGTACAGGCTGCTGTAGGACCCGTGTCTGGTGCTGTACAGGCTGCTGTAGGACCCGTGTCTGGTTCTGTACAGACTGCTGTAGGACCCGTGTCTGGAGCTGTACAGGCTGCTGTAGGACCCGTGTCTGGTTCTGTACAGACTGCTGTAGGACCCGTGTCCGGTGCTGTACAGGCTGCTGTAGGACCCGTGTCCGGTTCTGTACAGACTGCTGTAGGACCCGTGTCTGGTGCTGTACAGGCTGCTGTAGGACCCGTGTCTGGTGCTGTACAGGCTGCTGTAGGACCCGTGTCCGGTGCTGTACAGGCTGCTGTAGGACCCGTGTCTGGTGCTGTACAGGCCGCTCTAGGACCCGTGTCTGGTGCTGTACAGGCCGCTCTAGGACCCGTGTCCGGTTCTGTACAGGCCGCTCTAGGACCCGTGTCCGGTGCTGTACAGGCTGCTGTAGGACCCGTGTCCGGTGCTGTACAGGCTGCTGTAGGACCCGTGTCTGGTGCTGTACAGGCTGCTGTAGGACCCGTGTCCGGTGCTGTACAGGCTGCTGTAGGACCCGTGTCCGGTTCTGTACAGGCTGTTGTAGGACCCGTGTCTGGTTCTGTACAGGCTGCTCTCGGACCCGTGTCCGGTTCTGTACAGGCTGCTGTAGGACCCGTGTCCGGTGCTGTACAGGCTGCTGTAGGACCCGTGTCTGGTGCTGTACAGGCTGCTGTAGGACCCGTGTCCGGTTCTGTACAGGCTGTTGTAGGACCCGTGTCTGGTTCTGTACAGGCTGCTCTCGGACCCGTGTCTGGTTCTGTACAGGCTGCTCTCGGACCCGTGTCTGGTTCTGTACAGGCTGCTGAGTTAAGTGGGAGGGCCTCACCGGTCAGTCATTCTTACTCCATTACTTTAGAGGGGACAATGCTGTTTTTGCTCAAAGGTTTGAGTCAAAGTTAAACCCACCATGCAAGGTAAAAGCCTGAGAGGACCCTGGCTGCTACACCACCCAACAGAAACCCAGTCCCCGCCTGGTGGCCAAGCTGTGCAGGTGTAAGTTAAGCCAGGTGAAAAGGAATTAGTGCATGTGAAGTTTAAGGGTAGTTTCTTTATCAGCCCCCCTTGGGCAAATTCAGTTCCTGCAAATTAGCCCATCCCAGGTGTGACGTGTGTGGCTCGGAGCAGTGGGCTGCCGTCTTGGTGCTGCGCCCGGGGACCACCTCAGGTTCTTTTCCCACTGCCTTGCTCAGGGGCACAGACAGGAGTACTAACCCTAACATGCATGTTTCATTTGATGGTGGGGGAAACCGGAGCACCCGGAGAAACCCCACCGCAGACACGGGGAGAACATGCACACTCCACACAGAGGACCACCTGGGACGGCCCCCGAGGTTGGACAACCCCGGGGGTTCGAACCCAGGACCTTCTTGCTGTGAGGCGACAGCGCCGACCACTGCACCGCCGTGCCGCCATCACGTAAACATGGCTCTCATATTTCAAGAGCTGCTGTTTTCCATGTGAGACGTCTCTGAAAGGAGGCGGCTCCTACCCTAGCAACAGTAGGAGCCGTTAGCTCCTCATCCGGCCTTCATACACAGTAATAATAAGGTATGGACATGTTGCCATGGTCACTGTACTTATCCGGACTTCAGTGTATTCATCGAGATCGATGCAGCCTTGTCATAATGGGTCAACAAGTCGTCCGTGAAAGCAAACCCATTTCCCGACTCTTCCCCTCGGAAAGCTCCCATCACAGATGTGAGATGGGAAGTTAGTGGCGGCGAAGCTGTGCGGCTGCAGTAACGGGAAGCCAGACGGTAATTCCAGAGTTCCACGCTGGCTAACCATCGGGATCGGACCCGTGCTCCGTCTCCAGGCGGAATTCCCTCTCTGGCAGAAACCACCGGAATCACTTTAGGATTCATTTGATGACAGCTGCTACTCCGGCTCCGCCGCTTCCCCCGGGAAGGGTTTTCCACCGACAGGGTGGGCGGGCCTCTTCTACCCCCCCTCACCTTGCCGCCCCCCCCCTCACCTCGCCGCCAGTGTTGCACCGGTACCCCTGCCGGAGGCATCAGACTGCACGGGGAAGGGCAGGCTAAACTTGGATCCATCTGCCACTACCTTTTATCCCATCCGGTGACCTCCTTGTCCCACCTTTCACAGCTCTCTACGGAACTGGAACAGTGCCACAGAGTGGAGGTGATGGGGCCGTGTCCTCTGGCAGTAGCGGGTCCCCGAGGAGATGACTAAGGGCAAGCAGCTCCTCCACCTCCCCCCCTCTCCACCCACTAGTGAAGGCATCTTAGCCTGCTTAATGATTTGAGACAGCAACGTTGGTTCTGAGGCGCCGAGTTTCTTTTTTTTGCTGCCTTTGTTTGTTATTTTGTGTTTGTTTTGTGTTTGTTATTTTGTGTTTGTTATTTTGTGTTTGTTTTGTGTTTATTATGTTGTGTTTGTTATTTTGTGTTTGTTTTGTGTTTGTTATGTTGTGTTTGTTATTTTGTGTTTGTTTTGTGTTTGTTATTTTGTGTTTGTTATTTTGTGTTTGTTATTTTGTGTGTTATTTTGTGTTTGTTTTGTGTTTGTTATGTTGTGTGTTACTTTTTGTTTGTTTTGTGTTTGTTATTTTGTGTTTGTTATTTTGTGTTTATTTTGTGTTTGTTATTTTGTGTTTGTTATTTTGTGTTTGTTTTGTGCTTGTTATGTTGTGTTTGTTATTTTGTGTTTGTTTTGTGTTTGTTATTTTGTGTTTGTTTTGTGTTTGTTATTTTGTGTTTGTTATTTTGTGTTTGTTATTTTGTGTGTTATTTTGTGTTTGTTTTGTGTTTGTTATTTTGTGTGTTATTTTTTGTTTGTTTTGTGTTTGTTATTTTGTGTTTGTTATTTTGTGTTTGTTTTGTGTTTGTTATTTTGTGTTTGTTATTTTGTGTTTATTTTGTGTTTGTTATTTTGTGTTTGTTATTTTGTGTTTGTTATTTTGTGTTTGTTATTTTGTGTTTGTTTTGTGTTTTGCCCTTTCAAATATAAAGAGTTACAAATGAGAAAAAACAAACAAGAAACATTGACGCAGCTCGTTTTGCCTGTGAACAACTTGGGCATCTGATTGTTGGCACCAACGGGCTGCCGGCGTGTTGTCACGTGGCAACGCACCCTGGCGGCCGGACAGGAAGTAGCGCCTCGTCCAACACGGGAAGCCTTCAGAGGTGACCCAACACACCACTTGGTGCTGTTGCCACTACGAGCAGCCTCTCTTCTCCCTTACTTCTCTCTATGGACTGCTGCTCAAGATAAACCAGACAACACCACCCCCCCCCCCAACACATACATGCACACACCACCACCACCACCACCACCAGTACCTGTCACACATCTGGGTTTGACCATTACCACCTTTATTTTTTACTTTTTTAAGAATTTTCTCCTTTCTCACCCAAATTGTGTCCGGCCAATCACCCCCCTTCTCTCAGAGCCGTCCCGGTCTCTGCTCCACCCGCTCTGCTGGTCCGTCCCGGTCTCTGCTCCACCCGCTCTGCTGGTCCGGGGAGGGCTGCAGACTACCACATGCCTCCTCCCATACATGTGGAGTCACCAGCCGCTTCTTTTCACCTGACAGTGAGGAGTTTCACCAAGGGGGACGTAGCGCGTGGGCGGATCACGCTATTCCCCCCAGTTCCCCCTCCCCCCGAACAGGCACCCCAACCAACCAGAGGAGGCGCTAGTGCGGTGACCAGGACACATACCCACATTTGGCTTCCTACCCACAGACAAGGCCGATTGTGTCCGTGGGGACGCCCGAACAAGACCGCTACACCACCCAGACGCCCCCCTATTACCACCTTTATTTAATGCAATGGTGGAGCTGCCTATGAGGCAGCCATCACATCTGTACCCACGTTCAATGTCACATCTCAGTACAACTCCACTACTGCCAAAAGCCGAACAAAACCACATTCCACCAAGCCACCAAAACATCCACCCACACCCCACCTTCACAACGCTACAAGCAGTCACTGAAAAGAGGGCCACATCCACTGTACAAGAGCCCTCCAATCCAACCTCCTTCTGGTTCTGCTCCCCAGTCCCCCGACCTCATAGAAGAGCCCTCATTTCTATTGCCCGACCCATTCCCAGTATAAAACACCCTGCTCTTCTGCTTTTTCTTCATATCTGTTTAACTCTGTTGTTTGCTGCATTTTGTTAAGATTAGTCTCATGATTTTTTGTCGCTTTGGTGTATGTAAGCTTGTGTGTTGTGTTTTAATGAGCTTGTGCCTAAGCAGATTTGACGTCATATCATGGACGATACGGTTGTCTGAATCTGAAGCATCACATGGGGTCCACGGCCGTCGCATCCTGCTGTATTCTTTTATTATTTACATGTCTTTTATCGTCTCCTTTGTCCATCAGCATCACCACAGGAGTGCAGGTTCAGTACACAAAAGGAAATCCATCTTAAAAAGCAAAAGCAATCACAGCAGATCGCACCCTGTGCAACTGTACGTATCTGATGGAGGAAGGAAGTTTGCTTTCCAGTTTGGGGAGCCTTTGATACAAAAACTGACAATACTACATATATATACACTACCGTTCAAAAGTTTGGGATCACCCAAACAATTTTGTGTTTTCCATGAAAAGTCACACTTATTCACCACCATATGTTGTGAAATGAATAGAAAATAGAGTCAAGACATTGACAAGGTTAGAAATAATGATTTGTATTTGAAATAAGATTTTTTTTACATCAAACTTTGCTTTCGTCAAAGAATCCTCCATTTGCAGCAATTACAGCATTGCAGACCTTTGGCATTCTAGCTGTTAATTTGTTGAGGTAATCTGGAGAAATTGCACCCCACGCTTCCAGAAGCAGCTCCCACAAGTTGGATTGGTTGGATGGGCACTTCTTTGAGCAGATTGAGTTTCTGGAGCATCACATTTGTGGGGTCAATTAAACGCTCAAAATGGCCAGAAAAAGAGAACTTTCATCTGAAACTCGACAGTCTATTCTTGTTCTTAGAAATGAAGGCTATTCCATGCGAGAAATTGCTAAGAAATTGAAGATTTCCTACACCGGTGTGTACTACTCCCTTCAGAGGACAGCACAAACAGGCTCTAACCAGAGTAGAAAAAGAAGTGGGAGGCCGCGTTGCACAACTGAGCAAGAAGATAAGTACATTAGAGTCTCTAGTTTGAGAAACAGACGCCTCACAGTTCCCCAACTGGCATCTTCATTAAATAGTACCTGTTAGAGCCTGTTTGTGCTGTCCTCTGAAGGGAGTAGTACACACCAGTGTAGGAAATCTTCAATTTCTTAGCAATTTCTCGCATGGAATAGCCTTCATTTCTAAGAACAAGAATAGACTGTCGAGTTTCAGATGAAAGTTCTCTTTTTCTGGCCATTTTGAGCGTTTAATTGACCCCACAAATGTGATGCTCCAGAAACTCAATCTGCTCAAAGAAGTGCCCATCCAACCAATCCAACTTGTGGGAGCTGCTTCTGGAAGCTTGGGGTGCAATTTCTCCAGATTACCTCAACAAATTAACAGCTAGAATGCCAAAGGTCTGCAATGCTGTAATTGCTGCAAATGGAGGATTCTTTGACGAAAGCAAAGTTTGATGTAAAAAAAATCTTATTTCAAATACAAATCATTATTTCTAACCTTGTCAATGTCTTGACTCTATTTTCTATTCATTTCACAACATATGGTGGTGAATAAGTGTGACTTTTCATGGAAAACACAAAATTGTTTGGGTGATCCCAAACTTTTGAACGGTAGTGTATATATATACTGACAATACTACATATACTGACAATACTACTGACACTACCACATATATACTGACAATACTACATATATATACTGACAATACTACATATACTGACAATACTACATATACTGAAAACACTACATATATACTGACAATACTACATATACTGACAACACTACATATATACTGACAATACTACATATATACTGACAATGCTACATATATACTGACAATACTACATATATATACTGACAATACTACATATACTGACAACACTACATATATACTGACAATCCTACATATACTGACAATGCTACATATAGTATATACTGACAATACTACATATATATACTGACAACACTACATATATACTGACAATCCTACATATACTGACAACACTACATATATACTGACAATCCTACATATACTGACAACACTACATATATACTGACAATCCTACATATACTGACACTACATATATACTGACAATCCTACATATACTGACAACACTACATATATACTGACAATCCTACATATACTGACAACACTACATATATACTGACAATACTACATATATATACTGACAATACTACATATACTGACAACACTACATATATACTGACAATACTACATATATATACTGACAATGCTACATATATACTGACAGTCTATGTCACACTTTGGAAGAAGTCCCAAGTGCGGTCTGATACTGCAGTCGTACTAGTGATGACATCACACAACAAACAGGCGTGCATGACGGATCACCACAAACAAGCAGAACGGTGCCTGTCTTCTTCCCACGTTGACAAAAGAAGATAACATTTTCAATTGGGCGGCGGCACGGTGGCCCAGCGGTCAGTGGCCCAGCGGTCAGTGGCCCAGTGGTCAGTGGCCCAGCGGTCAGTGGCCCAGCGGTCAGTGGCCCAGCGGTCAGTGGCCCAGTGGTCAGTGGCCCAGCGGTCAGTGGCCCAGCGGTCAGTGGCCCAGTGGTCAGTGGCCCAGTGGTCAGTGGCCCAGTGGTCAGCACTGTCGCCTCACAGGAAGAAGGTCCTGGGTTCCAACGGTTGTCCAACCTTGGGGGTCGTCCCAGGTCGTCCTCTGTGTCTGCGGTGGGTTTTCTCCGGGTGCTCCGGTTTCTCCCACCATCAGAGAGACATGCATGTTGGGTTCCTACTCCTGTTTGTGGATGAGGCACCCCAGTGGTGTAGCGGTCTATTCCCTGGCCTACCAACACAGGGGTCGCCGGTTCAAATCCCCGTGTTACCCCCGGCTTGGTCGGGCGTCCCTACAGACACAATTGGCCGTGTCTGCGGGCGGGGAGCCAGATGTGGGTAAGTGTCCTGGTCGCTGCACTAGCGCCTCCTCTGGTTGGTCGGGCTGCCTATTCAGGGGGGAGGGGGAACTGGGGGGAATAACGTGATCCTCCCATGCTCTACGTCCCCCTGGTGAAACTCCTCACTGTCAGGTGAAAAGAAGCAGCTGGTGACTCCACATGTATGGGAGGAGGCATGTGGTAGTCTGCAGCGACCGGGATGGCTCGGAAGAGTGGGGTAATTGGCTGGGTACAATTGGGGGGGGGGGTGTCCCTACAAAAACAAATAAATACTCCTGTCTGTGCTCCTGACCGAGGCATGGCAAGCCGACCCGGAGGAGGAGGTCCCCGGGCGCTGCACGCCGGCTGCTGCCAGCCACACAGCTAGGAGGGCTTAAATGCAGAGAAAGAATTTCCCCACGTGGATCAATAAAGTAGCAAAAAAAATTATATATATATGTAATAATTATCAGACAAATTAGTATTAGCGTCCACCAGGCCTCCGCCATCCTTTAAGGATAACAGGATGTTGTGTCAAAAGCATCACTTCCTGTCCGACACTAACATTTCCTGCCAGTGTGCAGTGATTAGAATGGGCAATACAAAACAAAACTTCAAATCATCTTAAAGAATGGTCGTATTTAAAAATGCATCACACAGAAATAAAGCCTCCAGCCTGAGAGACACCGGACGCTCGTCTGATGACAGTCCTTCACTTTTTCTGATGTTATTGTGACTTTAAAAACAAGACTGTATGAGTGACGACCGGTAAATGCAGGATGGAAATCACCAATTTCTCCCTCGGCAATTTCAATTTATCAGAAAACAAAAAAACCCCAAACCTCATTTCATCTCGTGTCAGAGCAAGTTTTCTAATGGCGTGGCCGGCTCCAGACTCTGAAACGCTGCTATCACACCCCAGAGTGTGTCTGTGAGCAGCGGCGCCTATGGACTGTCATCTATTTCCATAATAGCACAATATGAAGCCCATCGAAAATAATTAACGGTTGATGCATTCTTTGTGCAAAAACTGGTTGTCTTGGCAACCCATGGTAACCAGAGCATCTACAGGAAGGCGAGGGTACAATAGATGTTGTCAAACCATCACCTGGAATCTTCCCTCGTGTCAAAACCCACAGCTGGTCCACCAGTGGACGTTTCATGAAAGATGCACAGCGCGATGGAGGGAAAGTCTGGACCAAGTGTTTCAGAAGAGATGGAGGGGGTAGCCCCTCTGCACACACAGCAAACATGCCTTTACACTTGACACTCATTTGCACACTTGTGTGTGTGTGTGTGTGTGTATATATATATGTATACATACATACAGACACACATACATACATATAAATACAGTATATTATTGCATATTTGTGTGCTACTTGTGGCATTTGCAATTATCATGGCAATACTCTATTTGGGAATGTCTTCTTACGTGATGAGCCATCGCAGTATGGTAGGTTATTACCGATAAATTCATCGTAACACATCTTCGAACCAGACAACTGACAAATGCTTTGAATGCTATAGAACTGATTCTGACAACCCAGATTCACTTACTGGCCAATGCAAAAACTAATCCAATGCTTTTAACAAACAATACCAACAAAGCACTGAAGTAAAGTGTCATGTTGTGGCCTTTTCATTCAATTCATGCCACTCTGTCAAAGTACAACTGCTTTTTAAAGAAGGAACACACCAGATGAACCCTACATCCAGACCAAACCTGCGGGCAACTTATGGTGGTTTTCTATGAAAAGCACTGATTTTGCCTTCTCTACTCAGACGATACGCAATGATGCACAAAAACTTTGGAGGAATCGTCCGGGGAGCGCCTCCTTTTTTATTTTATTTTTTTACATTTCCAAGAGCGATCCTCTTAAAGCTGCAGATTTGGGCCCAGTTTCCAAAAAGCAGACGTAGGAACCACTATCCTCACCAGTCACGTCCTCTCCACACTGAGATCTCTTGCAACACGGCTGCACTCGTGCTGCAGTGAGGAGGCTATCAAATGAAGACTTGACTTCTGTTAGCAGAGAACACCTTCCCCCCATCAGGATGCAAGTCATCTTTGACATACAAATCCTGTTTAAGTCTGATCTGCCCCATGTAGCACGCCGGCCTAGTTAAAACCGTGACATCTCCCTTCTTGGCCGCAGCTGCACTGGGAGCAGACTTCAGCTGGAGCTGTGAGTGATGGTCGTGGCTTTTAATGTTGATGTGACTTCAACCTGCATGTTATGTTAATGTAGTATCGATTATCCATATGCTAAACAAATCGATTTACTCAGGTGACAGTGCGTTCCTTCCTAGGACCTGGCTCCTTACTCCAATCAGCAATCCCTGGTTTGAGCAAACATGGCACTTAAATGACTCTCTGCTGGGCTCGTTCTTCTCTGGAATGGAAAATAGGAACGTTTAAAGACTGTTGCCAACATCAGGATGACACTGGTGGCATTTTGCTGTATATCCACAGAAGAGGTGTGCTGCATCCCCGTGCATGTGCTGTGCTGCACAATGTGGTGCAAGGAATAGCTTGCTGCTCCCACCTGAAAGGAGAATGGATGACCCCAATACTGGCCCACCCAAATCCTGCAGCAGTTCAGAGGCATTCACATGTGACGTGCTGTTCTCAGACAACGTCTTGCTTAGTTTTCCTGACTAACTGCAAACATTTCCAACAGCTTTCACCACGTCTCCCTGTCTCACTTACAACATCCATGAGGACAAAGACTGACTGCCGTGCAGGACTGGTGCAGGGCAGGGGGCACTTAATGCTTCTGCTGGCACCCAACCACTCTCCCCGTCTCCACTCAGGGCCGTGTCTGCACACTAGATGCTGCTGTTAGACAGTCACAGTCTGGAAAATAACATGTGCCGCCTTCGTACTTGCCTTGCCAGTCGGTGACAGCTACACTCTGCAATGTTTTTTTTTTTTTTTGGGCTCAACTTTCATGTTCAGCCGTTTCTTTATTAACTTATTAACACTGCGGGGTCTCACAGCTGGCCACATCTACCACCTCTGCCACGTTTTGTCACTCAGAACTTTCTTTTGCTGAAAAGGCCAGCTGACAGACCACCAAATCATGTATTTTTCTGGTCCCTACTTCACCAGGAGCGTGTCTTTTTCACAGTCCATGATATATATAGCCGTTTCCAGGTTGTAACTTTGTTCAAGAAAGTTAACTGAGAAAGGTGGGGGCTTATAGCTTCATCTGAAGACTCAGAAAGGGTCTTGATGCATGCTCAATAATCCAGGTAAGGAAATCCCAGAAGTGGCGAGGGGGGTGAGAGGCTCGGGAACATGTGTGCACTTGCGCACAAGTTCAAGTGGATTAGGATATAAGAAAGGGCAAAGGACACAGGATCTGGCATACACAGTTTTTGTCTTTCTTTTTTTTTTTGATGTTGTTGACCCCCCCCCCCCCCCCACCCCCATTTTCTCCCCAGTTGTATCCGGCCAGTTACCCCACTCTTCTGAGTCGTCCCAGTCTCTGCTCCACCCCCTCTGCTGATCCGGGGAGGGCTGCAGACTACCACATGCCTCCTCCCATACATGTGGAGTCACCAGCCACTTCTTTTCACCTGACAGTGAGGAGTTTCACCAGGGGGACGTAGCACGTGGGAGGATCATGCTATTCCCCCCAGTCCCCCCCCAAACAGGTGCCCCAACCAACCAGAGGAGGCGCTAGTGCAGCGACCAGGACACATACCCACATCCGGCTTCCCACCCGCAGGCACAGCCAATTGTGTCTGTAGGGATGCCCGACCAAGCCGGAGGTAACACGGGGATTCGAACTGGCGATCCCCATGTTGGTAGGCAACGGAATAGACCGCTACACTACCCGGACGCCCCTTACACACAGTTTTTTAAATCAGATTTTTTTTGACTGCAGGATGTTTTCTTTTTTGTACGTAGGTAACTTTAATGTACAAACTAAGCAACATCTCATGCATGAGGTCTCAGGTGCTGACATCATCACAACATGCATGAGGCCTCAGGTGCTCACATCATCACAACATGCATGAGGCTTCAGGTGCTGACATCATCACAACATGCATGAGGCCTCAGGTGCTGACATCATCACAACATGCATGAGGCCTCAGGTGCTGACATCATCACGACATGCATGAGGCCTCAGGTGCTGACATCATCACGACATGCATGAGGCCTCAGGTGCTGACATCATCACGACATGCATGAGGTCTCAGGTGCTGACATCATCACGACATGCATGAGGCCTCAGGTGCTGACATCATCACGACATGCATGAGGCCTCAGGTGCTGACATCATCACAACATGCATGAGGTCTCAGGTGCTGACATCATCACAACATGCATGAGGCCTCAGGTGCTGACATCATCACAGCATGCATGAGGTCTCAGGTGCTGACATCATCACAACATGCATGAGGTCTCAGGTGCTGACATCATCACAACATGCATGAGGCCTCAGGTGCTGACATCATCACAGCATGCATGAGGTCTCAGGTGCTGACATCATCACAACATGCATGAGGCCTCAGGTGCTGACATCATCACAACATGCATGAGGCCTCAGGTGCTGACATCATCACAACATGCATGAGGCCTCAGGTGCTGACATCATCACAACATGCATGAGGTCTCAGGTGCTGACATCATCACGACATGCATGAGGCCTCAGGTGCTGACATCATCACGACATGCATGAGGCCTCAGGTGCTGACATCATCACAACATGCATGAGGCCTCAGGTGCTGACATCATCACGACATGCATGAGGCCTCAGGTGCTGACATCATCACGACATGCATGAGGCCTCAGGTGCTGACATCATCACGACATGCATGAGGCCTCAGGTGCTGACATCATCACGACATGCATGAGGCCTCAGGTGCTGACATCATCACGACATGCATGAGGCCTCAGGTGCTGACATCATCACGACATGCATGAGGCCTCAGGTGCTGACATCATCACAGCATGCATGAGGCCTCAGGTGCTGACATCATCACAACATGCTACCTTCAGTACAGAAACTGCCCCAGATCACCTGCAGGGTAACTTCTGGGTTGCTAGGCATGACACCCTCTTTCACAAGGGTGGGCCCTGCAACCCCCACAACCCTCATGAAGAAATCTAATTTCTGCTGCCGATATCTGATAACATTCTTCCAGTAACTATCAAGAGCTTGTCATCAGGGCTGTCCGGGTAGCATAGCGGTCTATTCTGTTGCCTACCATCATGGGGATCGCCGGTTTGAATCCCCGTGTTTCCTCCAGCTTGGTCAGGCAACCCCACAGACACAAATGGCCGTGTCTGTGGGTGGGAAGCTGGATGTGGGTATGTGTCCTGGTCGCTACACTAGCGCCTCCTCTGGTCGGTCGGGGCGCCTGTTCGGGGGGAGGGGGAACTGGGGGGAATAGCGTGATCCTCCCACGCGCTACGTCCCCCTGGTGAAACTCCTCCCTGTCAGGTGAAAAGAAGCGGCTGGCGACTCCACATGTATGGGAGGAGGCATGTGGTAGTCTTCAGCCCTGCCTGGATCAGCAGAGGGGGTGGAGCAGAGATCGGGACGGCTCAGACAGCGGGGTGATTGGCCGGATACAATTGGGCAGAAAAAAAAGGAGGGGGGGGGGCTTGTCATCAGAGATGAGGACCAGAAAAAAATGGACCATGGATTGCTCAGCTTCCTCTGTCTGAACACTGTCTAATATAACAGTCCTGTGGATGCTGCAGCGGTCCAACAGTCAACCCTATAACCTCTTTTACCCTGACCTTTTTGGTGTGATAGCCCAAAACTCTGACTATCTATCCTACACCTGCACTGGTGTTTTCCCAACTAACAGCTTGTACTTTTGAACATTCAATGACAAAAATAGGACCCATACCAATACTCAGAAGGTTGGTCATTTGCATAAGGAATCAAAGGGGCACCTGACCTCCGATAGCTGAATATCAGGAAATCGATTCCCCCATGAGGCTGTATCAGTGCTACCTTCACAATCAAATTAGCTCTACCCATTAATGTCAGGGCCTGTTTGGTTGTGAGCTGACTGGTTACGACAAAAAAGGGTCCATGATAAATTACCTTCACTATATTCCACAAATGTGTACAAGTTGAGAACAACTAAGCCTGCAGAATCCCCTTTTTAACCGTTGAGACTGCTTGGAAGGGACTCGATGGCGATGTATGCTTGGTATTATGTCCTGAGAGTTTGTTATCCGCAGGGGTGTTCAGACATTTATCCCTGTTCTGCGGGACAGAACTGGGACAGTAGCGCTATCTGGCAGCCTCGCTGCGCAGAAGATCTGTGTGATAAAGGTGTCCTTGCCTAGGCAGGAAAACATTCTCCCACGGACGCAGTTTCATTTCCCCATAAGTGGTATAGACATGTCTGTGGTCACTGAGATTTATTTTTCCTGGCCTCTTTGGCAAGTTGACTTTCATATTTCATGCAGCGCAAACCCAAACACAAACTACTGTCATTGCAAAAAAAGTAGAGGTGTTGCCCCGATCTAACACGTGGTAACGCTGCGAAGAACCAGACATGTATGTGCTCCTCACTCGTCCAGACCACGTGTGCCGGGGTGTAAATATTGCAGTCGTGCATTGAAGACAACACAGAATTAATGAGGAGCAAGTATGTACACTTGAAAGGTTAATTAGATCAAGGTCAAAGCAGTTTTGTGTAAGTGCAGAGTGGGGGAGATAAATGTGATGATGCAACTACATAATCATTATCAATATTTCATCACAAAACAAGTAGTGACGGGGAGCTGTTTCATAAACGTGGAAAGCAAATAGGGCAATATACGTGTTTCGTCCATTAGGGCCGATATTGGAAAAGAAAAAAATCACCTTTGCAATACGTTTGTGCTCTGGGACAGGCATCGCAATGTTACAGAATAAAAGCGAGTTACATACATTCAGATATTTGCAGCGTTTCCATTCGCAGTGATTAGGGAGATATAAGAGGGGGAAATACGACAAATAAAAAAAATGCACTTTGTCTTGAAACGAAGCACAAGCCTATAGAGGCACAAAGAAAAACCAAACCCCCCCCCCCCGTTTAAATCCGTCCAGCTAGAATTAGGAGGGACTTCATTCAAGCACAGCATATTTGAAGGTGTCAGGACATTGACTCCTCTCACTTCCTGAGGAATCAGATGGCCGGCATAAAAATCAGGGAGTGAGGACAGCAAAACGCCCCTTTGGGACACCATGCAAAAGAGAGCCTGCAGGTGGATGCTGGGGAGGTGGTGGAAGTTAAACAATATGCAGCGGCGGGAGCATGCGCGCTACTGCCAGAGTGGTGACATGCACACGGTACTCTGGCGTCGGGGATATCTATGACACAGACACGTGGCAGCTGCTGCACCCACCAACCCCACTCTTCCTCCTGATTCGGGAATATGAGCGTACAGGTTAGGTACCAGAGGGGGTAAACTCAACATCAAAAATCCACATATGAGGGCGTCCGGGTGGCGTGGCAGTCGATTCTGTTGCCTACCAACACAGGGATCGCCGGTTCGAATCCCCGTGTTACCTCCAGCTCGGTCAGGCGTCCCTACAGACACAAATGGCCGTGCCTGTGGGTGGGAAGCCAGGTGTGGGTATGTGTCCTGGTCGCTGCACTAGCGCCTCCTCTGGTTGGTTGGGGTGCCTGTTCGGAGGGAGGGGGAACTGGGGGGAATAGTGTGATCCTGCCACGCGCTACGTCCCCCTGGTGAAACTCCTCACTGTCAGGGGAAAAGTAGCGGCTGGTGACTCCACATGTATGGGAGGAGGCATGTGGTAGTCTGCAGCCCTCCCCGGATCAGCAGAGGGGGTGGAGCAGAGACCAGGACGGCTCGGAAGAGTGGGGTAATTGGCCAGATACAATTGGGCACAAAAAAGGAGGGGGGGGGGCTGTCATCAGAGATGAGGACCAGAAAAAAATGGACCATGGATTGCTCAGCTTCCTCTCTCTGAACACTGTCTAATATATTATTCCTGTGGATGCTGCAGCGGTCCAACAGTCAACCCTATAACCTGTTTTACTCTATACCTAAACACTCCTCTAGTCATCTATACACTCTGTATAGACATATATACCTAAACACTCCTCTAGTCATCTATACACTCTGTATAGACATCTATACCTAAACACTCCTCTATTCATCTATACACTCTGTATAGACATCTATACCTAAACACTCCTCTATTCATCTATACACTCTGTATAGACATCTATACCTAAACACTCCTCTAGTCATCTATACACTATGTATAGACATCTATACCTAAACACTCCTCTAGTCATCTATACACTCTGTATAGACATCTATACCTAAACACTCCTCTAGTCATCTATACACTCTGTATAGACACCTATACCTAAACACTCCTCTATTCATCTATACACTCTGTATAGACACTATACCTAAACACTCCTCTATTCATCTATACACTCTGTATAGACACTATACCTAAACACTCCTCTATCCATCTATACACTCTGTATAGACACTATACCTAAACACTCCTCTATCCATCTATACACTCTGTATAGACACTATACCTAAACACTCCTCTATTCATCTACACACTCTGTATAGACATCTATACCTAAACACTCCTCTATCCATCTATACACTCTGTATAGACACTATACGTAAACACTCCTCTATTCATCTATACACTCTGTATAGACATCTATACCTAAACACTCCTCTAATCATCTATACACTCTGTATAGACATCTATACCTAAACACTCCTCTATTCATCTATACACTCTGTATAGACATCTATACCTAAACACTCCTCTATTCATCTATACACTCTGTATAGACACCTATACCTAAACACTCCTCTAATCATCTATACACGCTGTATAGACACCTATACCTAAACACTCCTCTAATCATCTATACACTCTGTATAGACATCTATACCTAAACACTCCTCTATTCATCTATACACTCTGTATAGACATCTATACCTAAACACTCCTCTATTCATCTACACACTATGTATACACATCTATACCTAAACACTCCTCTATTCATCTACACACTCTGTATAGACATCTATACCTAAACACTCCTCTATTCATCTATACACTCTGTATAGACATCTATACCTAAACACTCCTCTATCCATCTATACACTCTGTATAGACACCTATACCTAAACACTCCTCTAATCATCTATACACTCTGTATAGACACCTATACCTAAACACTCCTCTAATCATCTATACACTATGTGTAGACACCTATACATAAACACTCTTCTAATCTTCTATACACTCTGTATAGACACCTATACCTAAACACTCCTCTAATCATCTATACACTCTGTATAGACATCTATACCTAAACACTCCTCTATTCATCTACACACTATGTATACACATCTATACCTAAACACTCATCTATTCATCTATACACTCTGTATAGACATCTATACCTAAACACTCCTCTATTCATCTATACACTCTGTATAGACATCTATACCTAAACACTCCTCTATTCATCTATACACTCTGTATAGACACCTATACCTAAACACTCCTCTAATCATCTATACACTCTGCATAGACACCTATACCTAAACACTCCTCTAATCATCTATACACTATGTGTAGACACCTATACATAAACACTCTTCTAATCATCTATACACTCTGTATAGACACCTATACCTAAACACTCCTCTAATCATCTATACACTCTGTATAGACACCTATACCTAAACACTCCTCTAATCATCTATACAATCTGTATAGACACCTATACCTAAACACTCCTCTATTCATCTATACACTCTGTATAGACACCTATACCTAAACACTCCTCTATTCATCTATACACTCTGTATAGACATCTATACCTAAACACTCCTCTATTCATCTACACACTATGTATACACATCTATACCTAAACACTCATCTATTCATCTACACACTCTGTATAGACATCTATACCTAAACACTCCTCTATTCATCTATACACTCTGTATAGACATCTATACCTAAACACTCCTCTATTCATCTATACACTCTGTATAGACATCTATACCTAAACACTCCTCTATCCATCTATACACTCTGTATAGACACCTATACCTAAACACTCCTCTAATCATCTATACACTCTGTATAGACACCTATACCTAAACACTCCTCTATCCATCTATACACTCTGTATAGACACCTATACCTAAACACTCCTCTATTCATCTATACACTATGTGTAGACACCTATACATAAACACTCTTCTAATCATCTATACACTCTGTATAGACACCTATACATAAACACTCCTCTAATCATCTATACACTCTGTATAGACACCTATACCTAAACACTCCTCTATTCATCTATACACTCTGTATAGACATCTATACCTAAACACTCCTCTAATCATCTATACACTCTGTATAGACACCTATACCTAAACACTCCTCTAATCATCTATACACTCTGTATAGACACCTATACCTAAACACTCCTCTAATCATCTATACACTATGTATAGACACCTATACCTAAACACTCCTCTATTCATCTATACACTATGTATAGACATCTATACCTAAACACTCCTCTATTCATCTATACACTATGTATAGACATCTATACCTAAACACTCCTCTATTCATCTATACACTATGTATAGACACCTATACCTAAACACTCCTCTATTCATCTATACACTCTGTATAGACATCTATACCTAAACACTCCTCTATTCATCTATACACTCTGTATAGACATCTATACCTAAACACTCATCTATTCATCTATACACTCTGTATAGACATCTATACCTAAACACTCCTCTATTCATCTATACACTCTGTATAGACATCTATACCTAAACACTCCTCTAATCATCTATACACTCTGTATAGACATCTATACCTAAACACTCCTCTAATCATCTATACACTATGTGTAGACACCTATACATAAACACTCTTCTAATCATCTATACACTCTGTATAGACATCTATACCTAAACACTCCTCTAATCATCTATACACTCTGTATAGACACCTATACCTAAACACTCCTCTAATCATCTATACACTCTGTATAGACACCTATACCTAAACACTCCTCTAATCATCTATACACTATGTGTAGACACCTATACATAAACACTCTTCTAATCATCTATACACTCTGTATAGACACCTATACCTAAACACTCCTCTATTCATCTATACACGCTGTATAGACATCTATACCTAAACACTCCTCTAATCATCTATACACTATGTATAGACATCTATACCTAAACACTCCTCTATTCATCTATACACTCTGTATAGACATCTATACCTAAACACTCCTCTAATCATCTATACACTATGTGTAGACATCTATACCTAAACACTCCTCTATTCATCTATACATTCTGTATAGACACCTATACCTAAACACTCCTCTATTCATCTACACACTCTGTATAGACATCTATACCTAAACACTCCTCTATTCATCTATACACTATGTATAGACATCTATACCTAAACACTCCTCTAATCATCTATACACTATGTATAGACATATATACCTAAACACTCCTCTATTCATCTATACACTCTGTATAGACATCTATACCTAAACACTCCTCTAATCATCTATACACTCTGTATAGACATCTATACCTAAACACTCCTCTATTCATCTATACACTCTGTATAGACATCTATACCTAAACACTCCTCTATTCATCTATACACTCTGTATAGACACCTATACCTAAACACTCCTCTAATCATCTATACACTCTGTATAGACACCTATACCTAAACACTCCTCTAATCATCTATACACTCTGTATAGACATCTATACCTAAACACTCCTCTATTCATCTATACACTCTGTATAGACATCTATACCTAAACACTCCTCTATTCATCTACACACTATGTATACACATCTATACCTAAACACTCCTCTATTCATCTACACACTCTGTATAGACATCTATACCTAAACACTCCTCTATTCATCTATACACTCTGTATAGACATCTATACCTAAACACTCCTCTATTCATCTATACACTCTGTATAGACATCTATACCTAAACACTCCTCTATCCATCTATACACTCTGTATAGACACCTATACCTAAACACTCCTCTAATCATCTATACACTCTGTATAGACACCTATACCTAAACACTCCTCTAATCATCTATACACTATGTGTAGACACCTATACATAAACACTCTTCTAATCTTCTATAGACTCTGTATAGACACCTATACCTAAACACTCCTCTAATCATCTATACACTCTGTATAGACATCTATACCTAAACACTCCTCTATTCATCTATACACTCTGTATAGACATCTATACCTAAACACTCCTCTATTCATCTATACACTCTGTATAGACATCTATACCTAAACACTCCTCTATTCATCTACACACTATGTATAGACATCTATACCTAAACACTCCTCTAATCATCTATACACTATGTATAGACATCTATACCTAAACACTCCTCTATTCATCTACACACTATGTATACACATCTATACCTAAACACTCATCTATTCATCTATACACTCTGTATAGACATCTATACCTAAACACTCCTCTATTCATCTATACACTCTGTATAGACATCTATACCTAAACACTCCTCTATTCATCTATACACTCTGTATAGACACCTATACCTAAACACTCCTCTAATCATCTATACACTCTGTATAGACACCTATACCTAAACACTCCTCTAATCATCTATACACTATGTGTAGAGACCTATACATAAACACTCTTCTAATCATCTATACACTCTGTATAGACACCTATACCTAAACACTCCTCTAATCATCTATACACTCTGTATAGACACCTATACCTAAACACTCCTCTATTCATCTATACACTCTGTATAGACATCTATACCTAAACACTCCTCTAATCATCTATACACTCTGTATAGACACCTATACCTAAACACTCCTCTAATCATCTATACACTCTGTATAGACACCTATACCTAAACACTCCTCTAATCATCTATACACTATGTATAGACATCTATACCTAAACACTCCTCTATTCATCTATACACTATGTATAGACATCTATACCTAAACACTCCTCTATTCATCTATACACTATGTATAGACATCTATACCTAAACACTCCTCTATTCATCTATACACTATGTATAGACACCTATACCTAAACACTCCTCTATTCATCTATACACTCTGTATAGACATCTATACCTAAACACTCCTCTATTCATCTATACACTCTGTATAGACATCTATACCTAAACACTCCTCTATTCATCTATACACTCTGTATAGACATCTATACCTAAACACTCCTCTATTCATCTATACACTCTGTATAGACATCTATACCTAAACACTCCTCTAATCATCTATACACTCTGTATAGACATCTATACCTAAACACTCCTCTAATCATCTATACACTATGTGTAGACACCTATACAAAAACACTCTTCTAATCATCTATACACTCTGTATAGACATCTATACCTAAACACTCCTCTAATCATCTATACACTCTGTATAGACACCTATACCTAAACACTCCTCTAATCATCTATACACTCTGTATAGACACCTATACCTAAACACTCCTCTAATCATCTATACACTATGTGTAGACACCTATACATAAACACTCTTCTAATCATCTATACACTCTGTATAGACACCTATACCTAAACACTCCTCTATTCATCTATACACGCTGTATAGACATCTATACCTAAACACTCCTCTAATCATCTATACACTATGTATAGACATCTATACCTAAACACTCCTCTATTCATCTATACACTCTGTATAGACATCTATACCTAAACACTCCTCTAATCATCTATACACTATGTGTAGACATCTATACCTAAACACTCCTCTATTCATCTATACATTCTGTATAGACACCTATACCTAAACACTCCTCTATTCATCTACACACTCTGTATAGACATCTATACCTAAACACTCCTCTATTCATCTATACACTATGTATAGACATCTATACCTAAACACTCCTCTAATCATCTATACACTATGTATAGACATATATACCTAAACACTCCTCTATTCATCTATACACTCTGTATAGACATCTATACCTTAACACTCCTCTATTCATCTATACACTATGTATAGACATCTATACCTAAACACTCCTCTAATCATCTATACACTATGTATAGATATATATACCTAAACACTCCTCTAATCATCTATACACTATGTATAGACATCTATACCTAAACACTCCTCTAATCATCTATACACTATGTATAGACATCTATACCTAAACACTCCTCTATTCATCTATACACTATGTATAGACATATATACCTAAACACTCCTCTATTCATCTATACACTCTGTATAGACATCTATACCTAAACACTCCTCTGCTGTTGGGCAGGGTTTAGAACCAGCGACTGAAGGAAACAATACACAATTCAGTACTTCAACAGTGTTTATTGTTTTTATTGTGTGTTTATTTACAAAAGTAACTGCCTACCCACTTAGTATTTTCAACTTGCATTGGTGCCGTCCGTTATGTAAAATGGCATATCTCTGGTTCTGTTTGGACCAGAATAATAATATTGGTATCTCTGGAAAGGTAACATTCTCCCCTGTCCTGTCACCATGGCTGATATGACATTTAGGCAGGCCACAGCCCCGCTAAAAGTGATCTAATAACGTCCATGCCTGCCATGGCCACTACGGGGTTAATTTTCAGTGGCTCCATATCCAAATTTCTTCTAAATATATTAAGCTACATATGGACCAAGTTTGGCACTTTTATCACAACATGCACAATCCTTACAAATATTGGAGCTAAGCTGCCTCACTGAAAGAAGGGGTATTGCTGTGATGCCTACTCATCCATCCATATACATCCAAATAATTAGACTGAAATTGAGAACACCAGGCCCTCCTTCCTTACTACATTCTGCACCAGGTGACTTCCTCCTGTTGGGCAAACGATCACTCAGAAAACTGGTCACATCTCCTGCAGAACGATGTGGACCTGTGTGTATTATGCAAAGGCTGTAAAAGCTGTGTTGTCAGCCTAAAAGGTGAGGAAGATATTGGCCTTCTGTTCCCACCAGCCATTCAATCCCTGTATGATTTGTGCCATATGCCCTTCAAAGCCTGAATGGTCATTTAGCATGCATCCTTAATATTACCCACCATAGCTTCACTCAATGACCATCTGTCCTTGTGAAAAACGGACTGTTTAAGTTTCACCTGACTTTGAAAACAAAAGTTGTCTGTCGGATAATTATTGTTCTTATTCAAAGATCACCCGCTATATACACAGGGCCATCTGAACTATTACGATGACTTTATGCAAGTATGCAAGAGGATTTTGCTTAATTAAACAAAACTTCCACAGCGGGAGGTGCTAAGTTGGTATTTTGTTAAATATAGTTCTCTCAGGTGGCACGGTGGCGCAGTGGTTAGCACGGTCGCCTCACAGCAAGAAGGTCCTCGGTTCGAGCCCCGGGGTCAGGGGTCGTCCCGGGTCGTCCTCTGTGTGGAGTTTGCATGTTCTCCCCGTGTCTGTGTGGGTTTCCTCCGGGTGCTCCGGTTTCCTCCCACAGTCCAAAGACATGCAGGTCAGGTGAATCGGCCGTACTGAATTGCCCCTAGGTATGAACATTTGTGTGTGTGTGTGTGTGTGTGTGTGTGTGTGTGTGTGTGTGTGTGTGTGGGCCCTGTGTGGCAACCTGTCCAGAGTGTCTCCCCACCTGCCGTCCAATGACTGCTGGGATAGGCTCCAGCATCCCGCGACCCTGACAGCAGGACAAGCAGTTCGGATAATAGATGGCTGGTTGGATGGATGGCTGGTTGGATGGATGGATGGATGGATGGATGGATGGATGGATGGATGGATGGATGTACGGCTGGTTGGATGGATGTATGGCTGGTTGGATGGATGGATGGATGGATGGATGGATGGATGGATAGTTCTCTCAGTCACGTAAAGATGCTTGGTGACAAGTATTTGATGCTCATTAATCAGCCTTCTGCAGTAAAATTAGTGTGAACTGATTACATTTTAGTTCATTTAACACATTTACCTATCAAATCATATGGATTTTAAATAGGCAAGTGGATTGTATTTGAATTACCATTTTAAGCAAGTTATTGATAATGTATAAAGGATTACATTTTGAAAGATGTAAAATCACAACTGTCTTAGTGGTGCGAGTCAGAACCTCAGTCCAGGCTACTTCAGCACATCGACAATGTGGTGTTTCTCAGGTCAGCACTGTGAAAGATCCAACGTTTAAGTCACAGAAAAATATCAAAATGAGTCGTGTTTTCAAGTGATTTGCATATTCACGGCCTTCTATATCAAGGCCATTGTGGTCTGGTTTCATTGAGAGAAAAAGTGAGGAATCCGGATCGTTAGAGTAACTGGCCTTGAAATGAAAAACAAAATTTCTCAAGCTTATACAAAGATGAGAGGTCTTACTTTTGACCGAATGCCGCATTCTGTTTTCTTCTTTTCATCATCTTCAACCCAAGCAGCTCCAGTCAGGACTAGCCGCCCCCCCCCCCACCACCACCACCACCATTTAATGAATTAAAAGAATGAACAGCACTCAGGTGACGAACACTGACTATTAATGTTGGCCAAAAAAACTGTGATATGCAATCGTTTCTCGCCGAGATCCTCTGAAACAGGCTTTAAAGAGACACGCATGACTTCTGTGTAGGCAAATTAATGCAGACACTGTGGACATTTGATAAGGCAGTCGCTCTATCTGAAACGGTAAGGGTGCTCTTTGTGCCATGGAGCAGAGGTGCTCAGATGGTGACTCGCATGCTTGCTCCTAAAACAATCTGGTGTGTTCAATGTTTGTTCGTATGATTTGCAACCATATTGATTTTGCCTAGCCTGCAAAACATTGTAGTATGTGAGCGTTTACGATTGGACCAACAGCAGTGAGAATTCTGCTGCTTAGTGGACTTCGTATGTGCAACCACCAAACCTGTGTACCAGCATGGACTGCTGGAGCAGTCTGAGCCGACGTGTGCTTGCCCATGCTCCAGACACACTTCTGAATTTCCGGAACACAGCGAGACTCGCGGACCGAGCTACACGCGGGCTGCTAGCTAGCATCCCAGGGGACCTGAAACAACCAACATGCCGGAGGAGAAAGTGAGCGGGGCAATTAGCTACCATCGCCGGGGAACTGAGGTGACCAACAGGCTGGAGGAGGAAGCGAGGGAGGCGGGGTGGAATTAGCAGGAGTCCGCAGCAACGGAAATCCCGCCCAGCAGTACTTGCTATAATCCTTGCCAATCTGCACTCCATCACCAACAACATGGACAAGATAAGGGCCTTTGCAAGGTATCGATTTGAATTTCGTGAGGCGGCTCTTCTATGTTTTACCGGATCGTGGCTACATGGCGCTGCTGTGGACTCTGGACTCACTCTATCATGAATAGATTTTCACTCATACGGACAGAAAAGAACAAAAACTCAGGGAAAAACTGAGGAGGGGGAATTTGTGTTTACATAAATGAGCAGTGGTGTCGCCAATACACAATCAAAGATATGGTATGTAACAGTGACTGAATTTCTGGGCATTGGGTTAGGACCATTTCATCTCCCCCAGGAATTTGGCTGTATGCTGGTATTTGTTGTTAATGTCCCCCCCGAGTGGCAAAATACATTGCACTGCTGCTTCACTAGCAGAATGTGTGCACAATGTACAAGAGAAATTCCCTGACGCCCCTGACATTGTTCTGGGAGATCTGAACAACTGCAACCTGGGGACAGCTTTGCCAGGACTCCAACAGGTTGTAGAACGTGGAACAAGGAAGGAAAATTCACTGGACAAATGTTACATAAACCTTACCAATGCCTATCAAAGAATCAGGAACGCTTTATTTGTCATTTCCCTTCATTTCATGCACTTACGCACATGAAATGAAACAAAATGCTGCTTCCCCCAGCCCACAGCAGGGCAACACAAAGACAAAAACACACCCAAAAACTACAAGAACACACATATCCAAACTAACACACATATCCGAACTAAACAAAAAAAAATCACTGTTCAAGGGAACGAACGCCAGCCAGGATGACTGTCAGAACTGCCGGTCTGCATGGGCTAGCAGTTAGCTTAGCCTTCGCTGCTTCCGTGTCCTGTAAGACCACCCTCGGTATTACCTCCTCAGGTGCAGCTCCAGGCAAGGGCGCAGTCCCTGGGCCCACTGTGCAGCAGACCAAGCTCTTCCGGCCGATCCAGCGCCAGTTCTACCAGCCATCAAACGAAGACACAAACTTAGACGCAGATGTGGACAAAGACACTGCATGGACGGTACTGGGCAAGGCCGCCGCAAATGTGAATTCACACTGCCATCTTCCCACACCGGAAGCAGGTGGGAATCCAGGAGCAAACCACCAATATCCAACTCAGAGCAAAACGTGGTGTATCTTATTCCAACCTATACAACCAAGCTGAAAAGCAAAAAACATCTGAGAGGAGGGGGGTACATCAGTGGACCCAGGACAAAAAAAAGAACTAGGAGCTTGCGTTTACTGCACTGATAGGGAGGCGTTAAGGGAGGGCACTTTGGATGCAACATGCAGATTATCTTAACTTGTGTAGTCTTTTGTCCCCACAAAAACAGTTAAAGTGTGCCCCGATAAAAAAACCTACATAACCAAAGACATTAAATAAACAATGAACCTAAGGAAATCAGCTTTTAAACAACAAGGACGCTGAGAAGAAGAGACAAGCAACTGAGAAGCAAACTCAGGAAGGCAAAGGATGCACATGAGACACCTTGAGGAGGCATTCATGGCCGGTAGCCCCAAAGAAATGTGGGAGACCATGAAAAACATGACAGGTATCCCAAGTTAACACCACAAGTCCTTTGTGACTAACGAGGAGTTGGCCTCTGCAAACAATCTTAACACCCTTTTCTTCAGGTTTGAAACCACTGGGCGCTCTGAAAGATGCGGGGTGTCTGTCAGTAACTGTGTGGTCTGAAGATGGAGCGAAATCTCAGTGGGTCAGGTGGCCAACGTCTTTCGACACCTCAATGCACATAAGTCTACCAGTCCCGACAACATCAGTGTCTCTATTCTGAAGACATACATTGAGGAGATAGCCCCGGTGTGGCAGCCCGTTTTCCAGCATTTACTAGACACACACACTGTCCCCAAGGTGTGGAAAACTTCACACATCATCCCACATCCCAAGAAACCATGCTCCAAGGAGCGCAATGGCTTTCGACCTGTGGCTCTGCCATCTGTATTAATGAAGTCATTGGAGAGAATCATCTCTCACATGCTCTCAGTCTATACAGGAAAACACGACCCACACCAGTCCGTGTACAAGCAAGAGCACAGCACTGGAGATGTTGTTGCTAGCCTCATTAACCTTGTTTCAAAACACCTGGAGGCACCAAAAATAAAATCATATGCTAGAGTGCTATTCATAGACTTCTCCTCTACATTCAATACAATGCAGGAGGATATACTGCTCTCCAAAATTCATCAGCTGGAGGTTTACCCATATTTCATTCATTCGGTGTTGTTCCACCCTCATCAACAGGCAACAGCTGGGTAGGGTCAGTAACACCTACGCCCCCCTGGTAACAATTAGCTGCAGTGCTCGACAAGGATGTGTCAGCTCCCCACTGCTATTCACTAGGGCTGTCAATGAATATTCCTTTTTTGGGGGGGGGGTCCCCCCTTTTCTCCCCAGTTGTACCCGTCCAATTACCCCACTCTTCTGAGCCGTCCCGACCTCTACCCCAACCCTTCTGCTGATCCGGGGAGGGCTGCAGACTACCACATGCCTCCTCCAATGCATGTGGATCACCAGCCGCTTCTTTTCACCTGACAGTGAGGAGTTTCACCAGGGGGATGTAGCGCTTGGGAGGATCATGCTATTCCCCCTACCCCTAAAAACGCCCCCAAACCCACCAGAGGAGGCGCTAGAGCAGCGACCAGGGACTTCCGGTTGGACGATGTAGCGGAAAGACGTGTGGTGTTCGCCTCTGGTACAGTTTCAGCGATTTTTGTTAATTACGGCTATATTTAAAGTCTACCTTTAGTGCAACGGGTTGTTTTAGTCAGCTAATTTGCATCAAAATGACCACATCAAGTTTTCAAGTTAATTCATTGTGTAAATTTATGTTTTTGTTTTGGGGGGGGGGGTGTTGATTACCGCAATGCAGTGGGAGGTTTTTCATGTTTTTTTTATCCTATATTAATGGCCCTTGGATGCTTCCAGGATGGCCGCTTCATTTCTGCTTCTATCTTAAACGCTTTAGACGTGATCAATGGCTAATCCAAATACACCCCAGAGAGGAACAGATGGGTCTTCTATTAGGCTGGTGAGTTGGAATGTCTGTGGACTTGTGGGGGGGGGGGCAGTAAAGCGATGCAGAGTGTTTTCATACCTTAAGGGGCTTAACATTGACATCGCTTACCTTCAAGAGACTCATCTGTGTGAAAGTGATCATAACAGAACGTGTAAACCCTGGCTTGGGCAAATATTCCATTCAGCTCTTAACAGCAAATCCAGGGGTGCTGCTATTTTGATTAACAAACGTGTCCAGCTCTCCCCCACACAGACTATTTCTGACCCCGGAGGGCGTTATATCATAGTAAGTGGTACATTACATCAGACTTCAGTGGTGTTGGTCAGTGTTTATGCCCCTAACTGGGACAAACCACATTTTATTACCTCCCTTTTTAGCAATTTTCCAAATTTGGATACCCACCGTCTTATTTTCTTTTTGGGGGGGGCATGAATTTAGTGATAGACCCTGAACTTGACTGCTCACACCCTAGAACACTCGTACCCTTCGCCATGTCAAAGACACTGTCATCCCTCATGAGTCAGTGGGCTGCATAGATCCCTGGTGTTTTTTTCACCCGGTCACAAAGGAATTCTCCTATTTCTTGAAGGTACACCAAGCTTATTCTCATATTGACTATTTTTGTAGACAGGACTCTTCTCTCTGCTGTGAAATCTACTGAGTATTCTGCTATTATTATTTCAGATCACACTCTGTTTATTTTGGATTTAGCACTCGCGCCCAACGATAAGAGCCAATGGAGATTCGATGCAAGACTACTAGCTTGTGAGGAGTTCTGTGATTTTATCTCAAAAAGAATCGGCGCCTTCCTTGAGATTAACAAGACTGTCAACTTCGCCCTCTTCATTATGGGAAACTTTAAAAGCAGTAACAAGGGGAGAAATTACCTCGTACAGCATACATCTAGCCAGGAAAAATAAACAAAAACATCAGGAGATAATTGATGCAATTCTCAGCATAGATAGAGAGTATTCCAACTCTTCCAGTCCAAACCTGTATATCAAAAGGGTTAAACTAGTCTGAATTTGATTTGCTGTCAACGAGCAAAGCCGAATACCTCTTGAGACGTATTAAAGAGACATATTATAAATATGGCAACAAGGCTAGCTGCTTTTTAGCTCTTCAACTTAAACATCAGTCAGTCAGCCTCCCGCTGCATATCTCATGTCTATGACTCATCCCACTCCCTAATTGCCGATCTAACTGAAATACACTATGTCTTCACATCTTTTTACTCCAATATCTATAAATCGGAACCCCCTTTAAACAAGACTATAATGGATAATTTTTTAAATAGTTTAGATATCCCTAGTATAGATGCCAATAATATGAGGGTTCTGGACAATCCTAAAGAGCTAGAGGAAATAGTCACTTCTCTTGGATTAATGCAAAAATAATGAAGCACTGGGTCCAGACACATTTCCAATTGACTTTTACAAGACGTTTTCCCACCTTATTGCCCCTTTACTATTAGACATGTTCAGTGATTCGATGGAAAGAGGATCCCTCCCCCCTACCTTAAACCAAGCTTCAATTTTGCTTATTCTTAAGACAAGAACCCTGAAGAATGTTGCAGCTGGAGACCAATAAGTTTGTTAAATTCGGATGTAAAGCTTCTAGCCAAGGTCTTGGCATGCCGGTTGGATCCTTGCTTGGCAGACATAATTTCTGAAGATCAAAGAGGGTTCGTTAGAGGTCAGCAACTTTCTTCTAATATTAGAAGATTTTTAAATATTGTGCTTTCTCCTGGTGCTTCTCAAGCCGCTGAAATGGTTATATCATTGGATGCGGAGAAGGCCTTTGATCGGGTTGAGTGGGTTTACTTGTTTTCTGTTCTGGGGAAATTTGGTTTTGGGTCTAAATTTATTTTGTGGATACGACTTTTATATTCTGCCCTTACTGCTTACGTGACGACCAACTCTCGAAGGTCTGACTACTTCCCTCTAACAAGAGGTACCTGTCAAGGTTGCCCAATCTCTCCCCTGCTCTTTGCAGAAGCTATAGAACCTCTCTCCATTGCTCTCAAATCCTCCCCACTCTTCACTGGTATTCACAGGGCTGGACTGGAACATCACATTTCTCTTTATGCTGATGACCTTTGGCTCTATGTCACAGAACCGGCTAACTGTATAGATGATATTTTACAAATCTTGTCGACCTTTGGATCGTTTTCGAGCTACAAATTAAACATTAGCAAAAGTGAGTGTTTCCCTATTAATGAGGTGGCAAAGCAAATCTCACCTGGTACCCTACCATTCCGACTGGCCCACACCAGTTTCCATTATCTGGGTGTCAACATTGCTCACTTCCTCCCCTCTCTCCATAAACACAACTTCATGAAGCTGGTTATGGAAATTAAATCTGATTTGAAGCACTGGGATTCACTCCCTCTTTCTCTCTCTAATGGGCAGAATCAAGTCTATTAAAATGAACATTCTGCCCAGACTCTTGTTTCTTTTCCAGTCCCTTCCCATATTTTTGCCAAAATCATTTATTCGAATGTTAGACAAAACAATTTCAGTTTATTTGGGCTGGCAGGAATCAGAGGGCTCGTAGATTGGTGTTACAGGGGGGTAAATGGGACGGGGGCTTTGTATTGCCTAACCTTATATTTTATTATTGGGCAGCCAACCTTAAAAAAAATTCATGCCTGGTGTAACTCTCCCAACCTCGATTGGTGCATAATGGAGGATAACTCATCCTATTCTTCATCTCTGAGGGCTTTGGTCTGTGCCCCTCTGGCTTCTTGCTGTCCTAAATACATTAGAAATCCAATTGTACTCTCTAATTTGAAAATTTGGAAACAATTTAGGCAACATTTCAAACTTTCTGCTCCCACTCCATGCAGCCCCATTTGTAATAACCACTTGTTTCCTCCCTCTAATTTAGACACAGCTTTCAATCTGTGGAGAGAGGGAGGCCTGGTCCATTTCTCAGATTTATATTTAAAGGGCTCATTCAACACTTTTAATGATCTCTGCATAAAGTACAATTTACCTCAATCTCACTTGTTCCGGTATCTTCAAGCTCATAATTACACTCGCACACATTTCACATCTTTCCCTCAGCTTCCAGTAGGCTCTCTTGTCTCTAAGGTACTTTCTCTCCCCAGGGCACGTGGCAGGATCTCAATTTTATATGACCTTATATCATTCTTGGATTTGACTTCTCTAGCATGGGTTAGGGGTAGTTGGGAACAGGAGCTAGAACATGATGTGACAGATGAAAGGTGGGACAGGGCACTAGCCAGGGTCAACTCTACACCCTCATGTTCCTGTTTAAGTTTAATTCAGTTTAAGGTCTTGCATAGGGTTCATTTTACAAAAGCTAAGCTTTGTAGGCTGTTTCCAGGCATGAGTGATACCTGTGATAGATGTGGCTCATCACCGGCGGATCATAGTCATATGTTTTTCTCCTATCCAAAATTAGTTTGAGTTCTGATCCTGTTTCTTTAAGAAGATAGGAGAAGCCCTCAAAATTACACTAGATCCCTGCCCATTGATAGCCATCTCTGGAGCACCTCCTATACCTACCAGTCTTACCAAGAAAAATTCTGATGCTGTTGCCTTTGCCTCACTCATTGCCCGTAGACACATTCTGTAACAGTGGAAAAGCTCAAATCCACCTTCCACTACCTCCTGGTTAAAGGATTTAATGGCATTTCTCCCATCAGAGAAGTGGAAGTATCTCAACTGCTAAGTTCTACAAAAGAAGGCAGCCTTTTATCTCATATGTAAATTCTCTTACTTCTCTGGACCCCAACAGATTATAAATGAATCCATTCTTTGAGGTAAGCATCCAGAGCATCCTTTTTATTGCACTGACCTCCCTATTTTATTTTATTTCATTTTATCACCTGTCTGTATGTGTGTGTGTGTGTGTGTGTGTGTGTGTGTGTGTGTGTGTGTGTGTGTGTGTGTGTGTATGTCTGTCTTATTTACTTATTCAGTTCTGTATGTGCGTTACTCTTTTTTTCTTCTTCCCTGTTTTCTTTAAGAATTTGGGATGGGTGGGGGGTTGGAACAAGGTGTTGTTGTAGTTCTCTGTTCTAACAACACACACACAAAAAAAAAGGGAATATATTGTGAAACACTGGTCTGGTCGTTGTGTCTTAGTTGGCCGCAGACACGGCCAACTGTGTCTGTAGGGACGCCCGACCAAGCTGGAGGTAACATAGGAATTCGAACTGGCGATCCCTATGTTGATAGGCAACAGAATACACTGCCACACCACCCGGACGTCCCCTGTCAAAGGATATTCCATATTCAAATTTATAACCGGTGGCGCAGTGGTCAGCACGGTCGCCTCACAGCAAGAAGGTCCTGGGTTTGAGTCCCGGGGTAGTCCGACCTTGGGGGTCGTCCCGGGTCGTCCTCTGTGTGGAGTTTGCATCTTCTCCCCGTGTCTGTGTGGGTTTCCTACGGGGGCTCCGGTTTCCTCCCACAGTCCAAAGACCTGTAGGTCAGGTGACTCGGCCGTACTACATTGTCCCTAGGTATGTATGTGTGTGTGTGTGTGTGTGTGTGTGTGTGTGTGTGTGTGGACCCTGTGATGGCCTGGCGGCCTGTCCAGGGTGTCGCCCAATGACTGCTGGGATAGGCTCCAGCATCCCTGCGACCCTGAGAGCAGGTTAAGCGGCTAAGATAATGGATGGATGGAATATAAACCGAAATGTAAAAAGAAAAAGAGACATTCGAGTGTTAAAATTAACATTTGTTTGTGAAAAAAGCAGCAGTACCGTGGCTGTCTGTCTGCCTCAGCCACCGCACTAAATACACTGCATGACGGACAGGAGTCACACGTCGCTTTCATTGGTTGAAAATGATATTTAGATCAGGCCTAAGCAAGCGAATAATTCAACGACAACCACGTGGTAAAGATGGCAGAGAGTTCACAACCCACCTCGGCCGCAGAGAGAGAGATTTTTCACTCTGAACAATCTAAAAAGCCCCGTTTGGAAATACTTCGGATTTTGGTCAGAAAACGGGAAAATCATAGAACCTCGAGGTAAAGTCGTATGCAAGCTATGTAAGCGACAGTTAGGTTACCATTCCACCACTAAATAACCTGAAGGCACATCTCGCAAGTCTGTGCAAACATATATTGGAATGGGTTTGAACCTATGTGGGGTTTTTTAGAAGGAATAACTGAACGTCGTTTCTGGCCAATTTTGACAGCCCTGCTGTTCACCCTGCATACCAGCGGTGCACAGACTTGACCAACTCAGAAGCCACACTGAATATTTGTTTTGGAAAGACCCACATAAGCCTCCTCATCCAACCTTCATAGAATCAAAGGTTGCTCTTATTGGGAAATTAGTTTATTAATGTTACTGCTGGAAACTGTGAATCATGCTTTGATGGAATGCACCAACTATCACACAGAGAGAAGCCTCATGCAAGCAGAGCTGGCGTGAATTCGAGTTACAGATCATTCATTGAAACCAATACTCAGTACGGAACATTGTGAAACAACAGAACTGCTATTAATTTTCTCCAACGCACTGGAATCTACATAAGCATTTAAGTCAGTCAACGGAGTTGTATAAATGGCCTGTGAAGGACCAGCAATATGCTTTTGCTGCATCTAGTCTGCTGCAAATCAACAGAGGAAGAGGAAGAAGATTACTGCTCCAAGTGTGTCAGACAATATCTGGTTAAATATTTGGTTAAAAAGCTTTAGAAAATGAAAAATTGGAGACTTAAAACAGCCACAATATCGTCATCAATGAGCCGCAAGTGGCTTGGGAACCGTGGAGTCAGTACCACTGCTTTACACCAACGACTGTGTTACCAGTGTGCCTAACCACTACATCAGCTGATTCACTGATGATACTGTACCGGTAGCACTGATGAAGGGGGAGGAGCCAGAACTTTACCCGGACGGTGTCAATAAAGTGGTTCAGTGGTGTGATCATAACGCTGTCATACTCAACATCCTCAAAACAGAGATGCTCTTCGGAGCCACAAAAGACACCTACAATTCAAAACCAACCCATAAAACAAACATCATCATTCAGATACCTGGGGATATACGTGGACAGTGCACTGTCCTGGACCTACCATGTGGACTTCATCTGCAATAAGGTACAACAGAGGATTTACTTTTTAAGGAGACTCAGGTCATTTGGAGCCAGCAAGGACATTCTCACTCCATTCTTCTGCTCCACCATAAAAAACATCTCACAATACGGAGGTTTAATCTGGTTAAACAGCCTCTCAACCCAACTGAAAGCCAGGATTCTACCACACCAGGGGATCTGCTCCAAGGTTGTGGGTCATTCTATGGAAGACTTCTTCCTAAACAGCTGAACTAAGCATACCCTCAGACTGGCTGACAAAATCGCCCTGGACCCTTCTCATGTACTATATTAAGAGTATCAACTTTTGCCCTCTGGGAGGTGCTTTAGGGTGCCAGACTGCAGGAAGAACAGTCAAGTAAACTCAAGTCAATTTTATTTGTATAGCCCAATATCACAAATTACAGATTTGCCTCAGTGGGCTTCACAGCAACACAACATCCTGTCCTTAGACCCTCGCATCGGATAAGGAGCAACTCCCTAAAACACCTTTAACAAGGAGAAAAAAATAGGAAGAAACCTCAGGGAGAGCAACAGAGGAGGGATCTCTCCTCAAGACGCATAACGTGCAATGGATGTTGTACAGAATTTACAGAATACAACTTGAAAGAGGATAACAATTATAATGGAATTATAAGATACATGAAGAATATGATGAGGAGGATGACTCCAAGCAGTGTCCATATGCCAATGGAACAGCCTAGAACCTGAGCTACGTGACCACCCTCACCATGTAGACGTGACAGGAGGCCAGACTACACATGCACACACAAGAGACTCACATCACACCATTCATATACGTGGGAGAAGGGACAAGAAAAAACAGTCACACATCTGAGTGAGAGAAGGATATAACATTGAAACAGGATAACAAAATTCTATGGATTCATAAGGTATATAAAAAGAAAATGTGATGAGGGGAAGGCCAAGCAGTGTCCAGGTAGCAACCATCATCACCATGGCAACCTGGGAGGAGGACAGACTGCACGTGTAGACAGGGGAGACTCACATCACACCATTCACACAAAGAAGAGAAAGGAGAAGACATCATTCAGAGAGAGAGAAAAGACGCGAGAGAAGAGAACAGCTTGAAATAGTCAATCCCCTAAAATTTCATCAGCAGAACAGTACTTGGTAAATTCATTGAGACAGAAACCAACCTACCATGCAGTACAGGTTGTGAAGTAGTCAATTTAAAGCCCACTGGGTTAAGGCAAAAATATGAGTTTTAAGTTTGGATTTAAAGGACAGAACAAACTTTGATTGTCTGGCGGCAGCAGGCAGGTTATTCCATAAAAATTATGTCATGGCTCTGCAGACAGCAGCCTCGGTTCTGCGCTTTCTTGCACTTCGTCTGTTTTTGTTTATTTGTTTAGTTTCCAGTGCCCACTCACTAATCACATACAGCAGGGAAGAACTTTTTTTTTCTTTGATTTGCTTCTGATTTTTCCATTTTTCTCCCAATTTAGTGGCCAATCGCTCCCTTTTCTTGTTCAAACACCCACCCTCGTACTGCATGCATTCACCAACTGCGTCTCTCCGGCCGGCAGTCTCGAAGGAGATGCCTCGCCACTTTCATGACAAGGCGAGTCCAGGCCGGACCACTGCTTTTTACAACACACAGAGACGCATTCATGTGACGAACACAAGCCAACTCCATCCCTCTCCCGAAGACAGTGTTGCCAATTGCTGCTTCATCGTGTCCGGCCATAGACGGGTCTGATGAGACTGAGGCGCGAACCTCGGTCCCCAGTGGGCAACTGCATCGACACAAAGCCGATGCTTAGACCGCTACACCACCGCAGACCCTAGGGAAGAACTTTTAAGTCTTTAACTATCCACTGGACAAACTGAACAGACTTTTCTACAGATCTTATTGAACATTTTAACGAAAGTCTTGCCGAAGTCTTGATTGGTACAGCCCTGTGCTGACTATGACGAAGACGCCGACGGGGTAAATGAGCTGGAGCGCTCATTAAACTGCGACAACCTGGTCACAACCTGTTTAAACTCCTCCCCTCTGGTAGGCGCTACAGAGCAATGTACCCCAAAACAACCAGATATAAAAAGTTCCTTTCCGCAGGCTGTCAATCAAATGAACACTCAACACTGTCAAATAAATCCAACCATTTTGTATAAACTATACTGTACGGTACATTGTATGTATACTGGTACGCTCTGTCGTGTCCATCTATCTCAGTCATGTATGTAACCTGCAAACATCTATCTCAGCATCTCTGATATATTCTCTGCACCATTGCACTTTATCACCTCTTATTTGGCCTGTATATAGTCAATCCTTATGTATATATCTGAAGATTGTTTTGTTGTTATTCTATGTTAAGTACACTGAAAGAGCCACGAAACTGAAGGCAAATTCCACGTATGTGCAAACCTACATGGCCAATAAACATTATTCTGATTCTGAAGAATGGGGTCCGATAGGAAAAGGCCCTGCCACCAGCTGACTTCTTTTAACTGTGGGTACACACAGGTGCCCTCGATTTTGAGAGCAGAGAGCTCAAGATGGCATGTCCAGTTTAAGGAGATCAGACGGGTAAGATGGGGCAAGGTTTTATAAGTCAGCAGAAGCACCTTGTATTCTGATCTAACTTGGATAGGAAGCCAATGAAGGGAGGCAAGAATTGGTGTAATGTGGTCGAATTCTCTAGTTTTAGTTAGGATTCTAGCAGCAACATTCTGAACCATCTGAAGACTTAGTACTAGCATGTGGCAGGCCTGAAAACACAACATTAGAGTAATCAAGTCTGGAGAAACAAATGCATGTATTAGTCTCTGCATCAGCCATAGATAGGAAAGACCGAATTTTAGCTATGTTACGTCAGTGAAAAAAGGCAGTCTTGGTGATTTCTTTAATGTGCTTATCAAAGGAAAGGCTGGGATCAAACGTTACACCAAGATTTTTGGCGGCTACACTTTGTGAAATCATGAAGTTGTCAATTGTTATCATTACTTGATCAAATTGGTATCTGTGTCTGGCATGGCCAATGACCAGCATCTCAGTATTATCTGAATTTAAAAGCACAGCAGCCAAGCAGGCCTCTAAATTAGTAATTTGAGTATGATCATCAGCCCTTATAAACACATACAGCTGAGTATCATGCACATAGCAACGGAAATTTATTCCATGACTGCATATAATTTGGCCAAGAGGTGGAATATGAAGAGAGAAAAGTAGAGGACCAAGAACCGAGCCCTGAGGTACACCATATTTAACGTCAGAGAATTTCGATGAAATATTATTATAGCAGACACAATGTGTTCTTCCAGACAAGTAGGACATAAGCCAAGTGTGAGCTAAGCCAGAGACACAAAATTACAGTTTATTTTGTGTAATAGTATACAGTGATCAATGGTGTCAAAGGCTGCACTGAGGTCCAGTAATAAAAGCACAGAGGTGGAATCAGAGTCTTGGGCTAGAAGAAGAAATGTTCATCACTCTGGTCATAGCAGTTTCAGTGAAGTGACATGCCCTGAAAGCCGATTAAAAAGGTTCATATAGCTAGTTTTCATCTATATGAAAGTTGTTGATACAAAACTCTGTAGTACCTTAGAAAAGAAAGGAAGATTAGAGACTGGTTGATAGTTATTAAGAGACAGACCCTGGATCAAGGTGCAATTTCTTAAGTAGAGGTTTGACCACAGCTGTCAAAACTGTTGGGAACAGTGCCAGTAATAAGTGAAAAATTAACATGGTCTAGTATTGTAGGTCCCAGGAAAGGCCAGAGGTCTTTAAAAAGTTTTGCTGGTAAAGGGTCAAGTAGGCAAGTAGTTGGTTTAGAAGCTGACATGAGCTTAGTCAAAGTATCAAGAGAGATAGTCCCAAAAGCTGTAATGACAGGGACTATCAGTGACTCATTGTATAGATATAATTTTTGCAGGAGTATTTGGAGTTGAAGAACTAATTTTGTATATGATCTCATCAAACTTATGGCAGGAAAAGTCTAGAAACTCACTGGCCGTGAATGGTGAGCAACTAATAGATGGCTGCTTTTTAGTAAATTTAGCTCCAGTGTCAAAGAGAAATCTGGGATTATGTTTACTAATATTGATTCAGCGAGTGAGATATGCTGCTTTCGTAGCAGCTAAAGCACGCTTGTATTTCAATAAACACTCATGCCACGATAGGTAAAAAAAAAAACTTCCAGTTTTGATTTTTGCCACTTACATTCTAGTCTCCTGCAGGCCTGCTTAAGAGCATGTGTCTCGTCGTTAAACCAGGGTGTAGGCCTCTTTAGTTGTCTAGCTCTGGTATTGAGAGGTGCAACTGAATCGAGGAGACTAGAGAGGGCATAATTTAAGTCAACATTTTCACCAGAGTCAGATTGTACAGTGAAAGGAGCCAAGACGTCAGGCAGCTGTTGGACAAATGCAGCTACAGTGGAAGGACCAATGTGGCGAGTGGCAATTATGTCTGTGCTGACATTAACTGGACAAGCCAACCATGCTTCAAATTTAATGAGAAAATGATCTGACACAGCAGACGTGGCTGGTAGGACATTCACATCAAAAACAGCTATCCCTTTAGATAAAACCAATTCAAGGGTGTTACCATTGCGATGAGTCGACTCTTGAACAAACTGAGCGAACCCAAAAGTATCAACTAGCGCCAGAAAGGCTTTACTTAGAGGATTAGCAGCCTTATTCAGATGAATAATGAAATCACCAAGAACCAGACTCTCATCAGAATGAGTAACATGACCTGAGACAGATTCTCCAAATTCTTCAGGAAAAAGTGAGTAAGGGCCAGAAGGTCGATAAGAGTATCACAATCTGGATTGAGCAGAGTCGAATCGTGGCTGAGGGAAATGGACTTACAATCTACTACTACTACTTTCAGCTGCTCCCGTTAGGGGGCGCCACAGCGGATCATCCGTTTCCATCTCTTCCAGTCTTCTGCATCTTCCTGCATGTCTTCCCTCACCACATCTATAAACCTCTTCTTTGGCTTTCCTCTTTTCCTCTTCCCTGGCAGCTCCATATTCAGCATCTTATTACAGCCTCAAAAGATTGGAATTCAGATTGAAGTTTAGAAGTGAAATTGAAAATAGACGTATATTAAGGCTACACCCCCACTTTATTTGCCCGAGCTACATGGGCATAAGTATAGTCAGGTGGAGATGCTTCATTTAATTTGGTTTCAGCCATGTTTCACATAACCCAATCATATCAAAACCATGCTCAAGAATCAGATCAGGGCCGGGGCTAAGGCTGTCCTGAGTGTCCGTCACATATAATGTAATCCTAGATGATACAAGCCGCTGTAACTCACATACATGTCTATCTAATAGAGACAACAGTCACCACACACCAGCGTTTTAGCGTGGCTGCTTTGACTGCAAATGCAATAGAGCTAACTGCTAAGCTAGGTTAAACTCGAAGCCAGTCAACAAACTAGGAACAAAAGGCTGCCCACTAAACACAAGTTGTCTGAGAAAGAAAACTAAAGAATCTAGTGATAAGTGAACTAAGCACAGAAAATATCAAAATCAGTAGGGCAAATGAAGCAGTTAGGGCAGAACATAAAGAAATAGTAAGGGAATAAACAGCAGTTATTGATCTCACGAAGCTTGATCTCATGAAGGCGGAAGCCGGAAGCAGCTGGCAGTGATGAAAATAAGTTCAAGCACTCTTTTGTTCCCTACTCTATAACACTGCTCAAACAACAGAGAAGCACAAGCAACCCCCCCACGCACACCCCCCCCCCCCCACTGTGCCCCCCCATACACTGACTTTAAACACACACACACACACACACACACACGGACTATGCAACCACCCACACACAGGGACTGCATGATAACGCCCCCCACTCCCCACATATACATTAATGGTGCATGGGACTATGTTCTGGGTCCTTGCACAAGGCTGTGCTCTTTCGCAGATGTTCTTCTATGCTGTAGATATTGTTGTGTTGTATTATGTTCTTCAGGTGATTGTTGGAGCATGTGATGCAAGACAAATTGAACAGACAATAAAGCATCCTCTTATCTTAAGTCCGTGTTGGATATAAAACACATGCTAATCCATTCACAACTTTATACTATTTGCAAAAGCCATTTGTGAACAATTTGATAATTTGTTCTCATTTAAATACTTAAACTCTTGAATAAAATCGCTCTTCCCTTATACAAAGCAGACAGTTTGTTAGTTCTGAAATGTCCCAGAATATTCTCTCATACTCATTTGGAAAATGCTCTGTACAGTTATAACAACATTGTAACTTATTTGTTCTTCTTCTTCTTCTTCTTCTTCTTCTTCTTCTTCTTCTTCTATTTCTTCTTCTTCATTTTCTTCTACTCCGATCTTTTAATGTGCATTTCATCAGCCCCAAAATAAACATTAAACATGACTTGCATGTCTTTTCAAATATCTCCGCTTTGTGTGTGTGTGTGTGTGTGTGTGTGTGTGTGTGTGCCATACTAAAATTCTTAGTCCTGGTGTTTTAACATGAAAACTGGAAATTTCTTTTGTCTGAATACCCAAATACATTTTTAATAATAATATTTTTCTGGATATGATGTATGTTGGCCCTGTGTGATGGCCTGGGGGCCTGTCCAGGGTGTCTCCCCGCCTGCCGCCCAATGACTGCTGGGATAGGCTCCAGCATCCCCGCGACCCTGAGAGCAGGATAAGCGGTTCGGAAAATGGACGAATGGATGGACGGATGATCATTTATCATTGTGAGGTATTGATTTTTGTTTTCAGAATAAACATTGAGCATAGCGTTAGTTCAGGCAGGCCCCGAAGTCAAGCTCAGCCCACATTCCCAGCTACATCAGCTGATAGCATCTGATCTCAAAGCCAGCCCCCATCAGTTGATGGCTCAGCTGATTCCCTTCTATGCATCCAAGTGGCAAATCTCACAAAGGGCGCCTTATTTAAGTTGCTTTAGCATGCCTACTCTTTCCACTTCTTCTGCAAGCCACTTTGCAAACCCTCCCACATGAGAATGACTATGCCATCGGTCTACATGCTTCAGCATACCCTGCTGCTTGTCATGTCAATCCCCGTCCATGACGAGGATCCATGGCAGACTGACTGCATCATGGAGTCACAGCATCAGCAGTGTGAGGCAGAAGAACCCACTTGTGAAGAGAAGGCCATTCCCATTCACACGTCTGGCAAGTAAAACTTCAAATACTCCCAGCGTTAGGGAATGGCCAGTGCCCAGGCTCCTGGAAGGAAGCCTTGTTTTCAAACAATATTACGGCTCTAGTAGGATCTTCTCATGAAGACCTTTTTGCATTGTTCTTGGAAAACATTAGTACTGAACCTCCAACTGCAGAGCTTCAAACTCCTCTGTCCCCTGGAAAATCGCTGCAATCCCAATTCCGGCCGCAGTCAAATAGCGCACGAGTCCCAGCCCCAGCAGCCAACTCCGCAGACCTGGAGGATAACTCCATCTTGTCAGCCTTGACCAGCATCCAGTCATCGCTTGCCAACATAGACTATATAATAATATCGCAATTATAATATATTATATACCTGTAATAACTATAATATAATTGCTGATTCTTTGTCGCGGTTTGAATTTCGCCAATTGTGCCCAGAGGCAGTGTCATCCAGCCTGACCTGCCTCCCCTTCATTCAAACTGTGCTAGATTAAACACTTCCCCGCAAACCTATATGCCCTCTGCTTCTTGCTATAAGTGATCTGGTTTAGCTAAGCCCACATTAAAAATGCATTATTCGGCATGGTCTTACTTCACCTCCTTTTGTGCCACCTTCTCTGTCGTTATTTTGCCTGTAAATATTTCCACCATTCGTGCCTTTATAGTTCATTGTTTTGAATCCCACAAAATGCAGCCATCCTCCATAGAGAGAATTATCACAGGTATACAATTCCACCTGCACTGTTTGGATCCATCCACCAGCTCGAAAACCCATCTATTCATCTCCTGCCAAATGGCCTTAAGAGAGAGAAACCACAAGGCAATGATATACAGTGCATCCGGAAAGTATTCACACCCCCTCACTTTCCCCACATTTTGTTATGTTACAGCCTTATTCCAAAATGGATTAAATTCCTTTTTTTCCTCATCAATCTGCACACAATACTCCATAATGACAAAGTGAAAAATGTTTTGTAGAAATTTTTGCAAATTTATTAAAAATAAAAAACTCAACTATTGCATGTACATAAGTATTCACACCCTTTACTCAGTACTTGGTTGAGGCACCCTTGGCAGCGATTACAGCCTCAAGTCTTCTTGGGGTTGAAGCTACAAGCTTGGCACACCTATATTTGGGGTATATCTCCCATTCTTCTCTGCAGATCCTCTCGAGCTCTGTAAGGTTAGATGGGGAGCGTTGCTGCACAGCTATTTTCAGGTCTTTCCAGAGATGTTCAATGGGCTTCAACTCTGGGCTCTGGCTGGGCCACTCAAGGACATTCACAGACTTGTCCCGAAGCCTCTCCTTCGTTGTCCTGGCTGTGTGCTTAGGGTCGTTGTCATGTTGAAAGGTAAACCTTCGCCCCAGTCTGAGGTCCTGAGCGCTCTGGAGCAGGTTTTCATCAAGAATCTCTCTGTACTTTGATCCATTCATCTTTCCCTCGATCCTGACTAGTCTCCCAGTTCCTGCCGCTGAAGAACATCCCCACAGCATGATGCTGCCACCACCATGCTTCACTGTAGGGATGGTATTAGCAAGGTGATGAGAGGTGCCTGGTTTCCTCCAGATGTGACATTTGGCATTCAGGCCAAAGAGTTCAATCTTGGTTTCATCAGACCAGAGAATCTTGTTTCTCATGGTCTGAGAGTCCTTTAGGTGCTTTCTGGCAAACTCCAAGCGGGCTGTCATGTGCCTTTTACTGAGCAGAGGCTTCCGCCTGGCCACTCTACCATAAAGGCCTGATTGGTGGAGTGCTGCAGAGATGATTGTCCTTCTGGAAGGTTCTCCCATCTCCACAGAGGAACACTAGAGCTCTGTCAGAGTCACCATCGGGTTCTTGGTCACCTCCCTGACCAAGGCCCTTCTCCCCCGATTGCTCAGTTTGGCTGGGCAGCCAGCTCTAGGAAGAGTCCTGGTGGATCCAAACTTCTTCCATTTACGAATGATGGAGACCATTGTGCTCTTCGGGACCTTCAAAGCTGTAGACATTTTTTTGTACCCTTCCCCAGATCTGTGCCTCGATACAATCCTGTCTTGGAGGTCCACAGACAATTCCCTTGACTTCATGGCTTGGTTTCTGCTCTGACATGCACTGTCAACAGTGGGACCTTATATAGACAGGTGTGTGCCTTTCCAAATCATGTCCAGTTGAATTTACTACAGGTAGACTCCAATCAAGATGTAGAAACATCTCAAGGATGATCAGTGGAAACAGGATGAACCTGAGCTCAATTTTGAGTGTCATAGCAAAGGGTGTGAACTCATATACATGCAATATTTCAGTTTTTTATTTTTAATAAATTTGCAAAAAATTCTACAAAACCTTTTTCACTTTGTCATTATGGGGTATTGTGTGTAGATTGAAGAGAAAAAAAAAGAATTTAATCCATTTTGGAATAAGGCTGTAACATAACAACATGTGGGGAATGTGAAGGGGTGTGAATACTTTCCGGATGCACTGTATGTCTCCCTTTCACTCTCATGCAAAAATTGATCACATATTTAAGGGATGTCACAGAAAGTTGAATCAGTGCATCTGGACACAACGTTTATTGGGAGAAACGTTTCATCATTTTTTTAAGTGACCGCTTCAGTCTCAACTGACTGCAGGTGTCCCCACCCTTATAAACAATACAGTGGCATAACGACCCAAACCAATGACCAGTTTCCTATGCAAATTACCGTGACCATTAACTAGAGTTACAATGGCCATGTGTACTATTCACAGAGGATTGGGGAATAGTTGCAATCACAGCATTGTAAGATGGTGACAATGTAGTCTTATTTCCCCTCATCCCACCCTCGGTTCAGGGATGGTCATTCCCTTGTCACATAAATGGCCTCTTTGACTCCCCATTCAAACCAGCGTTCCTCCCTATCAAGGATGTGCAAATCCTCACCCTTGAAAGAGTGGCCACTGGCCTGTAGATGGTGTAAACTACAAATGGCAATCCTCCTGGCACTTAACAGCTACACTATACTGCTCTGTTTGTGCCGGGGGACCCGATTCTTGGGGTGGACCAATTTCTGTCGCAGCGTGTTTTGGGGTTTGAAAGCAACTGAGATGCAGTGTTTGGAAAATATGCATCTCATCTTTTCTGACACTCCTGCCTCATACAGAATCACCACTGCTTTATGCTTAGGCAGCTGTTGTCCTTCTCCTCTTTTCGATCCACTGATGCACTGTTTGGTTGTCTTCCTGGCTTTGACAAACGTCCAGTTAGGAAATAAAGAACACAAAGACAGAGGTTATTATCTTTGGTTCATCCAGTGTTCCTCCAGTTCTCCTGTGCTGAGATGCTCAGTAAATGATTTGCTGACTTGTGAAATATGATCAAATTCTCGTTTACTTTCAAGACTCATTCTTCAATACATCATTTTTTGACACTGTTGCTGCCTGATCTAAGTCAACCGTGTACATGCCCGACTCATCTATGGTTGACTCAGATCAGGCAGCAACAGAGAGCCGCCTTGGTCAAGCGAGTTAGAGAGTAAATGAAGAGAGGGAGCGGCAGTACCAAGAACAAACATTTTGAATCACTGCAACCATGATAGGTTCCTCTGTGCACAAAAAATATTAGGCTGATAGGTCCAGTAGTATGTGAGATTAGCTGCAGACAGATACAGACACAAACACACAGACGCATGCAACCAAATGCAATATCCCCTCTTGGCAGAGATAATTAGGACTGTCAAACCTAGGCTGAGTTGGAAAGATTAATAGGAAACAAGGGAGAGAGTTGAAGAAGTGACTAGAGGAGCATCCAGTGTACAGGTTTGCTGCATAAATAGCAATTATGTGGAGAACTCAGGTCTATGGACTATGTTTGCAGTTAACTTATATGCAACAAAAACATTTGGCTGGCCAGTACAGGGTACTGGGGTGCTGCCCCCTTCAAATATCAAGAGATGAAAATCTGCTCAAACATGTTAAATATAATTTAGTTGTATAGTGCAAATAATTGCTAATATTTTCATTGGGAGTGATGAAGGACAGGATTAAGAACGAGTATATTAGAGGGACAGCTCAGGTGGGACGGTTCGGAGACAAAGCAAGAGAGGCAAGATTGAGATGGTTTTGACATGTGTGGGGGAGAGATGCTGGGTATACTGGGAGAAGGATGGTGAATATGGAGCTGCCAGGGAAGAGGAGAAGAGGAAGGCCAAAGAGGAGGTTTATGGATGTGGTGAGGGAGGACATGCAGGTGGCTGGTGTGACAGAGGACAGGAAGAGATGGAAACAGATGATCCGCTGCGGTGACCCCTAACGGCAGCAGCCGAAAGTAGTAGTAGTAGTAGTAGTTGTAGTATAATGCAAATAATTATGAAATAAAAGTGTTGTCAGTCTGTGAGCGCCTGTCAGCAGCATTAAATATTGGTTCAAATGGTGTTTGGTTGATTTCTGTCTGAATACATACACTTCTTGTCTGAATACATATACTTCCTGTCTGAATACATATACTTCCTGTCTGAATACATATACTTCCTGTCTGAATACATATACTTCCTGGGTGAGGGGCGCCGGCCAAACGACACCTTATATAAGCCCTCAAACTTGTGGCGAGCAGGTGACCTGAGGCTGCTGTCTGATTGGTTTCTTCAGATTTTCCAGGGGGCGCAGTTCTGTGCTGCCCCAGACACCCCCACTTTTATTGGCAGTGAATTGGTATTGTTTTAATGTTTTTGATCTAATGTGATTGGAGAATTCTCGTGGCTGTCAATCATATTCACACCCACCACCACGCCTCATCTCAACTGTCAATCATCCACCGTCTACCAACCCTGATAAAATCTATAGGCTACATTGTCCTTCTTAATAACTCTGTGACTGTGTGGACATTATAGCAACAGTCAGGTGTGCTGCGCCAAGGTACATTGTGCTCCCCAAACATTTTTTAACACCAGCCATCACTGATTACTACTTTATTTGAAATAAAATACATATGTTTGGTGGGCACGAGGCTTATAATGGCATATTTCACTGAAGAGTTGTGAGCAGAAAAAATATTATCCTTCTGAGGGGGGCTGGCAGGGGGCTGAACAGTGATTTTTTCATTTAGTGCTGCATAATTAACATATTGTTGTGTACTTTTTTGTTGTCATCTTCAATCTTTTCAAGCCTCACTTGACACATTTCAAATTCAGAGCCCTTCTATCAAACTGTGACTCCCCACTGCCTTCCCCCAGCAAAGATGTCACTAATCATGACATTGTGAATGAGTGAGTTAATGAGTTTCTTTCCGGCTCCATGACTTGCTTCCCATCTGAAAATGACCTTTCTAGAAAACATCCCTGACCCCGAGCCAAACGAGTTGTCGGCTTTCCCCCGCTAACTTTCCTGTTGGTTACGTTTGCTCTCTTTTCTTTTTAGCTTGTGTTGTTGTTCGTGATGGTATAAAGCACTTTAAGATTTTGACACTTTATCAACATGAAGTGTGATTGAGACAAAAATGCATCGTTATTACATCTCTTCCCCCCCCCCCCCCGTTTTTCTCCCCAGTTGTATCAGGCCGATTACCCCCCTCTTCCGAGCCATCCCGGTCTCTGCTCCACCCCCTCTGCTGGTCCGGGGAGGGCTGCAGACTACCACATGCCTCCTCCCATACATGTGGAGTCACCAGCCGCTTCTTTTCACCTGACAGTGAGGAGTTTCACCGGGGGGACGTAGTGTGTGGGAGGATCACGCTATTCCCCTCAGTCCCCCCCCCCCCCGAACAGGCGCCCCAACCAACCAGAGGAGGCGCTAGTGCAGTGACCAGGACACATACCCACATCTGGCTTCCCACCTGCAGACATGGCCAACTATGCTTGTAGGGACTGGAGATCCCCGTGTTGGTAGGCAGCGGAATAGACCGCTACGCTACCTGGATGCCCTGTTACATATAATTTAATACACAGGGAGATGCTGAGAAGCACGCCACAAATAAATCAAGTCATAAGAATGCCAAGGAAAATTAAAACTTCCTTGAGAAATTGCAAAATAAATAAATACAAAATAAAAATAAAAACACTTCCTTGTATCATAGCATGTAAAGCATGAGCAATGCCTCTTATGATAATATCCAGCATGAACGAGTGACTTCAGAATTACTTTTCTTCACAATCAAAGGGAAGGATTTATTATTACGGCCATCATTAACACCTCAGAGTGACTACTGGCTTTATGCAGTTCATGGACTGGTATAAAAGATACTGGCACAGCTTTTGAGGGTCTTTTGTTAGCATTGTCACCGAACATACCAGAACACTCTGCATCAGACAAACACAAAAATGCAAAGCAAGTCTATACAGGGTAGAAATATAATATGAGTGTACCTATATAAATAACCGAAGACAGTCAACATGATACTGATATTTACAGTGGCTCATTCCCTCTCACTTTTGAGCTGCACATTTTGAGTTTAAATACTTGGGGTCAACTGTCCAAAGTAACGGGGAGTGCAGGAGAGAGGTGAAGAAGAGAGTGCAGGCAGGGTGGAGTGGGTGGAGAAGAGTGTCAGGAGTGATGTGTGACAGAAGGGTACCAGCAAGAGTTAAAGGGAAGGTTTACAAGATGGTGGTGAGACCAGCTATGTTGTATGGTTTGGAGACAGTGGCACTGATGAAAAGACAGGAGGTGCAGCTGGAGGTGGCAGAGATGAAGATGATAAGATTTTCACTGGGAGTGATGAAGAAGGACAGGATTAGGAACCAGTATATTAGAGGGACAGCTCAGGTTGGACGGTTTGGAGACAAAGCAAGAGAGACAAGATGGAGATGGTTTGGATATGTGTGGAGGAGAGATGCTGGGTATATTGGGAGAAGGATGGTGAATATGGAGCTGCCAGGGAAGAGGAGAAGAGGAAGGCCAAAGAGGAGGTTTATGGATGTGGTGAGGGAGGACATGCAGGTGGCTGGTGTGACAGAGGAAGATGCTGAGGACAGGAAGAGATGGAGACGGATGATCCGCTGTGGAGACCCCTAACGGGAGAAGCTGGAAGTAGTAGTAGTAGTAGTAGAAGTAGTAGTAGTAGTGGTAGTAGTGGTAGTAGTGGTAGTGGTGGCAGTAGTAGTAGTGGTGGTAGTGGTAGTAGTAGTGGTGGTAGTGGTAGTAGTAGTGGTGGTAGTAGTGGTAGTAGTGATAGTGGTGGCAGTAGTAGTAGTGGTGGTAGTAGTAGTAGTGGTGGTACTAGTAGTAGTGGTGGTAGTAGTAGTGGTAGTAGTAGTGGTAGTAGTAGGGGTAGTAGTAATAGTAGTGGTAGTAGTAGTGGTAGTAGTAGTGGTAGTAGTAGTGGTGGTAGTAGTGGTAGTAGTGGTAGTAGTAGTGGTGGCAGTAGTGGTAGTAGTGGTAGTGGTAGTAGTAGTGGTAGTAGTAGTGGTAGTAGTAGTAGTGGTAGTAGTAGTGGTAGTAGTGGTAGTGGTAGTAGTAGTGGTAGTAGTGGTGGTGGTAGTAGTAGTAGTAGTGGTGGTGGTAGTAGTAGTGGTAGTAATAGTAGTGGTAGTAGTAGTAGTGGTGGTGGTAGTAGTAGTGGTAGTAGTAGTAGTGGTGGCAGTAGTGGTGGTAGTGGTAGTAGTGGTAGTAGTGGTGGTAGTAGTAGTAGTGGTGGTAGTAGTAGTGGTGGTAGTAGTAGTGGTAGTGGTAGTAGTAGTAGTGGTGGTAGTAGTAGTAGTAGTGGTGGTAGTAGATTCCCTCTCACTGTCATGTGCAGTAGTGAATGCAGAGCCACATGAAAACGGAACGGGAAGAACACGCCCAACAATAATTCCCGATATACAACTTGTGAACTTCTTTTGGGAGCGGCGGCCCCCCCCCCCCCTGTGACACGTGCAGGATTAGGGTAGTTGACTTTGTCGCGTGTTTCCAGGACAGCGGTCTGTCCATCACACAGGGACGGCATGTCAGAGTATCTACAACAGGCCTGCCCTTATCACCAACAGCGCACAGAGCAATAAAACGTGAGACATACACTGGGACGGGGGCTGTGAGATTCCCAGGCTTGTGTTTCATCAGCCTGACGATGCTACCTGATGATCATTAATAACGACCCACCAGCGAGGCGTTCATGCGCACAATCTCTGCTGCGCCCTTGTGGCGTTTGACAATGCCCGTGTGGAGACGGGAGCCACACGTGTGAGATGAAAGCAGAAGTGATGCGAGCTGGGAATACGTGTTGCATTCGGGCTTCATCAGGTGTGCGACTGGTTTAATAATATGTAGAAAAGACTGACTGCGCACAAAATGCGGCGCAGAACGCCTCGGTAATGATGTGATATGGGAGCTATAGGGGAGAGGGTCTAGGGAGCTCTCGGGAGGGACCACAAGCCATTAGCCGCTGCTTCAGGGAGAAAGGAGCCTACGTCTATTGAGCAGTTCATTAATGCTCTCTGTTCCTTTAACATCTAGCGGGAGCGTGGTAGTTCCTTGAAACGTGCCGAAGGGATCCCTGTGCAGGTGGACGGGGCGGGAGGACAGACACCACCAAGGACCCACTGAGCAACACAACGGGCTGGGTTGTTGGGCTGAAAGCAGGCTTCCTTCACGCAGCAATATTTCAGCGTAGGTATATCAGGTAAGCAAAGCACTGTGGCCTTGATGGAGATGGTAACCTCCTCCTTAAACAACACCAACAGGCCTCCGGGAGGCGCCGCGGTCTATTGCGTTGCCTACCAACATCGGGATCACCGGTTCGAATCCCCGTTTTACCTCCAGCTTGGTCGGGCATCCCTACAGGCACAATTGGCCGTGTCTGCGGGTGGGAAGCTGGATGTGGGTATGTGTCCTGGTCGCTGCACTAGCGCCTCCTCTGGTCAGTCGGGGTATCTGTTCAGGGGGGAGGGGAACTGAGGGGAATAGCGTGATCCTCCCACGTGCTACATCCCCCTGGTGAAACTCCCCACTGTCAGGTGAAAAGAAGCAGCTGGTGACTCCACATGTATGGGAGGAGGCATGTGGTAGTCTGCAGCCCTCCCCGGACCAGCAGAGGGGGTGGAGCAGAGACCGGGACGGCTCGGAAGAGTGGGGTAATTGGCCAAACACCTTCCCAATTGTTCTGACAGACGTCTACATCCACAGGGATGTGATTGTCGTCTTTCTTTGTCTTTGGTTTTCATTTTCTCCTCTCTTGAGCTTTTCCTCCGTAGGGCTCACATGTCAGGGGGTCGAGTTGGGACCGATCCCATCCAACATCGGTATCGGGTGCCGATGTTGACGTAATTCACTCATCGGATAACGGGCTGACGATACGATCCACGAGTTGGGGCTCCAGAGGTTGCGAGGTAAAACGTCCCATGGTTGCATTCATGCCAGTGGCACAAACGCACGAGTTACGCCGGCAAAGCTGCCAAATGTGACAACTAGGCTGCATGGCTCAGGAGGTGGAGTGGGTCATCTAGTAACTGCAAGGCCACTGGTTCGATCCCTGGCTCTTCCAGAGAGTGTGTCGAAGTGTCCTTGAGCAAGACGCTAAGTGCTCCTGATGAGCAGGTTGGCTCCTTGCATGGCAGCCTCCTCCATCGGTGTGTGAATGTGTGTGTGAAAGGGTGAAGGTGAGGCGTGCCCTGTGCAGCACTGTGAGTGGTGGGCAGAGCAGCAAAGTGCTGTATGAAAGCAGTCCATAATCCATTTAGCCGTTACCGTGTTCCAGAAATGAAGGAGCCGATGGCTGATTATTTCAGAAAGCAAAACGAGGACAGAGAGAGAGCAGGCTGGTGAGGAGGGAGTGCCAACGAGAGGCTCTGACTCAGACGCCACTGCTGATGAGAGTGCAGGCAGAGAGAGACCGACCGAGCCGGGGAAGAAGAAGAAGAAGAAGAAGTTCTGCCTTCAAACACAACGGCTAACACAGTGGCCGTGGTGGCTGCGGTACGAGGGGAGCGCTGTGCTGCGCTGTGCTGTGCTGTGCTGTGCTGTG